>NC_060185.1:34362232-34365255 GCF_021184085.1 Oncorhynchus gorbuscha
TCAAAAGACCAAGTAGTGGAAAATATATCAGAATTGGGCTGCCTGTATACAGACAAATTCTTATTTTCCTCATCTCTTCTTGTTTTTCTATTTTATGATCAAGTCAACATGAATCTGATCGTTATCAAGCATCTGAATAGTTATTCTAAATAGGTCAAGGTTTACACACCAAACAGAGCAGAGCATAGGGGTGTTTGTACTGATACTGGATTAAATGTTTTACCGCAACAGAAAGACAATTCACCTCACTAATAACCCAGTGAAAGCACATTTTAGTGATTCACTGTTGAGCTTTCATAAATAAATGGATAATACAGACGTATTATATTTATATTGTACATTTTATTTACAATGATGACACACTTGTTTTAATCACAGGAACAATGTTAAGACAGTGCCAAAATGGAGACATAACTTGATATACAGTATTCCTAACCTCATGGATTTCATCTGATATTAACAAGGGTACTTCAGTAGTAGAGAATATCAGCTGTTTAAAAAAAACTAAAATACTTATATTATAATTATAACATAACTCGTAACATTATTTTAACTCAACAAACCCATTCAAGTTCTTTGTGATTTAAAACTCTCACAGTTTTTGTTATGAGAACTGTCTTTAGTGTCCTCATTTAAATTCAATTTGATTAAGTAGATCTTAACATGACACTGACATGAACATCTCAGACATATTGCATGGGTCCAGAGGAGGTGGATCTGACCTGAGAGAACTTGGCTGGATAGTGGTGGTCCTGCTTGTGGGGACAGTTCCAGCACAGCAGCCCCCCTCCCATCAGCAGCAGTGCTGCAGCACCCCAGCCTATATACAGAGACGCCCCCAGTTCCCTCCTCTGGGCCTCGATCAGCATGGGGTTGTAGAAATCCCTGATGATGGTGTTGGCTGACCAGGACACTGGGATGAGGCAGAGGATGCCTGAGATGATGTAGAGGACTCCAGCCACAATACAGGCTCTAGCCTTGGATCCCTCCTCTGCTATGCAGTTGGTGCATTTCCCTCCTGCAATCGACAGGCAGATGCCGAAGATACCTGTCAGGATGGAGATGATGATCATTGCTCTGGCGGCCTGGAGGTCCTGGGGTAGTGCCAGCATGGAGTCGTAGACCTTACACTGCATCTGGCCAGTGCTCTGCACAACACAGTTCATCCACATTCCCTCCCAGATGGTTTGGGCCGTGACGATGTTGGCTCCAATGAAGGCTGTGACCTTCCACATAGGCAGGGCACACACAATGATGACCATCAACCAGCCGATCAACGACATGATGATGCCCATGATCTGGATTCCCTGGGAAACCATCTTGAGTGAATTGTTCCTCACACACACACTGTCCACTGATTGTTCCTGACCTCACACACGTCAACCTGAGTATCACACACTCCAACCTGAGTACAGACAGGTCCCAAGGAGTCGAGCTATTCCCAAAGAGTTCAGAGATGGTTCACACAAAAGGGACCAGTATTTATAGAGTTGTGTTGTAGGAGGTGGTGTTTGTAATGTGTTAAAAACAGAGATATGATGCAGGTATATGATACTACAAGTCCCTGCTCTGCTCCCATTTGTTGAGAAATGTTTATACACAAACAGACAGAAGCACGGTGACCTCTAGCAGTGCTGACCTAAGAGAAAAGAGCAGCTTCAAAGTCATGTAGCCACTTGACACGGAAACAAAACAGCTATTCCTTCTGACTCACTACTATGGGACTCATATCAAAGAATGACTTGGAAACTGACTATGGAGTTTTAAAAATAGGGATTTGAAAAAAAGAGTTGGGTTATTAGGAAATGTGTTATTTGGAGGTGTTTAAACTATATATTTTTTATGACTGCACACTAATATTTGATTGACACTTTATTCAGGACACAATGTTTTCACTAAGACTACCAAAATACAAGATGAAGTGGGGTGTAACAGAATGTGGGGTGTAACAGAATGTGTGGTGTAACAGAATGTGGGGTGTAACAGAATGTGTGGTGTAACAGAATGTGGGGTGTAACAGAATGTGGGATGTAACAGAATGTGTGGTGTAACAGAATGTGTGGTGTAACAGAATGTGGGGTGTAACAGAATGTGTGGTGTAACAGAATGTGGGGTGTAACAGAATGTGTGGTGTAACAGAATGTGTGGTGTAACAGAATGTGGGGTGTAACAGAATGTGTGGTGTAACAGAATGTGTGGTGTAACAGAATGTGTGGTGTAACAGAATGTGGGGTGTAACAGAATGTGTGGTGTAACAGAATGTGTGGTGTAATAGAATGTGGGGTGTAACAGAATGTGTGGTGTAACAGAATGTGGGGTGTGACAGAATGTGTGGTGTAACAGAATGTGGGGTGTAACAGAATGTGTGGTGTAACAGAATGTGGGGTGTAACAGAATGTGTGGTGTAACAGAATGTGGGGTGTAACAGAATGTGTGGTGTAACAGAATGATGATGTTTTATGTTTTTATTACTGTAGGGGACACCATTGGACAATGAAGGATGCTCAAGAGGTGAGTGTCATCTTGCTCAAGAGGTGAGTGTCATCTTACTCGAAATCCAAGTGTAGACTAAAGTAGAAGTCACATTCCAGTGGCAAAGCCATTTCTCAACCTCCAGTCTTCTCAATCCATCAATCAGTTGTCCATTTTCTCTTATGTTAAATTTACCTAGGCTACTGTAGCAAACAAAACTTTAGGCGTACATTTCAGCTTGGCTAACCTGGTATATAAAGTATCTAAAAATGGAATTGGGATGTTATTTTAGGGTGAAACTGTCAACTAAACAGTAATCTAATATTTCTAGTCTGTGATTTCTCAACAAAAATGTCTGTTTGACAGTTGGGGGATATTATGATATTATTATCAAAGGCCGTTGCTCATGTACGGTCAAAGAAAACATGAGACAGTGAATTTGAAGTTGAACAAAAAAAAATATTTACACTTTTATCACCATTGAAATGTCTATTTTCAGAATCACACATACATAAAAAATATACGTTTAGTCGAAATTATGAATGAAATAT
>NC_060185.1:34365355-34374489 GCF_021184085.1 Oncorhynchus gorbuscha
ATGTATCACTCACATTTCCCTTACAGTGTAAGAAACCACTGACTTCCGACCATGGATTCAGTCCAACTAAAACAGTCAGGCAATCACGTTATCACAAAGATGTCAGACCAATGGTGTTATAGATGGACGGGACCAACTGACCGACCGAACCGAATGGCAGACCACGGTCAACTTCCCTCTGCTGCTTTCATTCCCTGCGCCTTGGACATATGACGTGATGCAGTCCAATCCCACGCACCCTCTCTTGGCATCAGGCCAGCCAAACAGGGCAGACTGCATTTTCGTCAGCCCACAAAGCATCCTCTGAAAGAGGGTTTTGTTTGTTGTAGCCGGGATAGAGAAAGCACTCCAAACCGTGTGATGCAATGTGGCTGTGACTCAGTCTGCTGATTGAAATGTCACATTGATCAGGTCGTTTAGTCGGACAAGAGAACAGAATGAACTGAGACATTTCTCACCGTGCCTCTGCTTTCGGTGAGGTTTTCCTATAAGGAGTCCAGAGCCTCAGATCAATGTAAGCAGCCATAAAGCCTCATTCAACCACTGTTTGTGGTTGGATTTGTGAACCAGTGCCACTCACCCTACACACGAGATGATATGGCCGTCTTGTACATTTTCAAGAAGCTTAACACTTGAACTTACATCTGTATGTAAGTCCTATCCTCTGTCAACCATGATCACAGAATCCTCCTCATGTAGGATGAGCTCCTCTCTCTCTATCTCTGTTTTCGCCATTGACTTCTGCAGCCTTGATCAGATGAGTGGTCAGAGTTAGGGGCCAGTAATTTATAGCGCCTATTCTGTTCAAGGTGATTTATGACTTGGATACAGAGCCAAGTGCAGTAATTGAATCCACTGTCCTGCTGCCTCCCTCCCCGTTGCCTCCCTCTCTCCTGCCTCCCTGGTTTCTACCTCCCTCGCTGCTGACTACAGAAGAACCTCGGAGATATTGTAATTTGGACATTAGTTAGCAGTAAAGAATTGTGCCGTTTCTCAAACCGCTTAGGTTAATTTCTTCCACTCTGGTATAGTGTTGGCGTGTCCTGCGGGAGTAGGTAGGCTATGTCCCTGCAGGTATTCAAACGGGGTCGCCATGACCCAAAGGCAAGCATGCCAACCACAGCCCCAAGAGAATGAACTCCTTGGGTGGTTGATAATGCATTTAAAGGCCAGGGTCGTTTCAGTATTGTTATGAGTGGATGGATATTGGGAAATATACATATTTTCAAGAAACTTTACAGTACATGATATGTCCCTCCCTTTCACGGACAATCACAGTTTAGCAACAACTCCCACTGGTGTGAGACCACAAGACACTCACTTTCAGACATTAAGACTGTACGATTTTCAGTTTGTCACCATGGTGATTGAGCAATAGTCAGTGAACAACATGTCAGATTCTGAAATTAGGTGGGAGCTGGTTTGTTTGTGTCTGGCCAGATATGCCTGGGGGTGAGTGTTGGGAAGTAGACTTGAGTTACTGTAAGGGTTTCAGCATGTCACCGTAGAGATTGAGCAACATTGGAATGGTAGCAGGAATGTGTATTTACAGAAAGGGGGCTTACATTTTCCTTCCTGCTAAAGCTTTAGTGAGGTGGAATTTATTTACCATGACCTGCCTGCCTAGTCTTGTTTGACTGCCTGCAATGACTTTGTCAACATTTTCCATCCCACACCATAGAATGGAGAGATCTTACATATTCACACGTATCCACGCATAACAATATGAACCTCAACCTGGTCTAACACTTTGATGAGCGTCTTGAAAACTCCATCGTTTATAACATTTTGGTACCTTTTCAGATTCAATATTCTTTGCTTTGTAGTGGGGTTTTCCAATTCTATTATACTTGTGGTGGCATGTTCACATTCCTCCCCAATAGAAACCTCTATCTAATGACTTTTTGACCACTTCTGCTTTATTTAAAAATAGAAACAACCTCCATGGAAAACTAGAATTTCACTAGTAGGGAAATAAAATAATTAAGTGCCTTTCTCAAGGGCACAACGGCAGGCAATGGCATGTAGGATTTGATACCTGTCACGTTCTGTCCCATCGTTCGTATGTGTTTTCCTTGTTTTAGTGTTGGTCAGGACGTGAGCTGGGTGGGCATTCTATGTTGTGTGTCTGGTTTGTCTATTTCTATGTTTGGCCTGATATGGTTCTCAATCAGAGGCAGGTGTTAGTCATTGTCTCTGATTGGGAACCATATTTAGGTAGCCTGTTTTGTGTTGGGCTTTGTGGGTGATTGTTCCTGTCTCTGTGTTTGCACCAGATCGGACTGTTTAGGTTTTCACTTTTCTTGTTTTGTATAGTCTGTTCATGTATAGTCGTCTTTATTAAAAACATGAATAACCACCACGCTGCATTTTGGTCTGCCTCTCTTTCACCAAAAGAAAACCCTTACAGAATCACCCACCAACCAAGGACCAAGCAGCGTGGTAAACAGAGGCAGCAGCAACAGCAGCAGCAGGAGAAGCGACAGGTGCATCAGGAGCAGCAAAGGCAGCAGCAGGAGAAGCAACAGAGGCAGCAGCAGCAATGGGAGAGGCTGCACTATTTGGATAAATGGACTTGGGAGGAGGGTGAATGCACCAACTTGTAAGTCGCTCTGGATAAGAGCGTCTGCTAAATGACTTAAATGTAATGTTAAATGAGGAGATCCTTGACGGAAAAGGACCCTGGGCAGAGCCAGGGGAATATTGCCGCCCCAAAGCCGAGCTGGAGGCAGCGAAAGCAGAGAGAGGCGCCATAATGAGGAGCTAGCACGGCAGAGCGGCTGGAAGCCCGAGAGGCACCCCCAACAATTTCTTGGGGAGGCACAGGGAGAGTGTGGCAGAGTCAGGAGTCAGACCTTGAGCCAACTCCCCCTGTTTACCGTCGAGCCATGGATGGAATTGAGCTGTCGGCGAAGCAGAGTGCTGAGTCTGAGAGTGTGGAGGATGTATTGGACAGAGTAGAAAGAAAGCTGTTGGTTTGGCATAGTATGCACGGCATACCAGTGCCAGCACCACGCCTCAGGCCTACCAGTGCGTCCCGCCTGTCCAGCGCTGCCGGAGCCTTCCTCCTCTCCCAGCGCAGCCAGTCTCCCGCCTGTCCGGGCGCTGTCAGATCTACCGCCCCCTCATTCCAGAGGCACCCAGTGCTCCTCAGTCCAGCGCTGCCAGAGCCTTTTCTCCAGTTAGCCCGCGCCGGCCTGAGCTACCCGTCTGCCCCTGCGCCGTCTCGACCAGTCTGTCCAGCGCAGTCCTCCAGTCCCCAGTGCCGCCTACCCGTCTGCCCAGCGCCGCCAGTGCCAGTCTGCCCAGTGCCGCCTCAGCCCAGCTAGCTACCCCGTCTGCCAGCGCAGTCTGAGCACAGTCTGCCCAGCGCCGCCTGTGCCGCCAGTCTGCCCAGTGCCGCCAGTCTGCCCAGCGCCGCCAGTGCCGCCAGTCTGCCCAGCGCCTCCAGTGCCGCCAGTCTGCCCAGCGCTCCAGTGCCGCCAGCCTGCCCAGCACCGCCAGTGCCGCCAGTCTGCCCAGCGCGCCAGCCCGCCCAGCGCCGCCAGTCACCCAGCACCGCCAGTGCACGAAGTCTGCCCAGCGCCGTCTGAGCTACCCGTCTGCCCAGCGCTGTCTGAGCTACCAGTCTGCCCAGTGCCGCCAGTCTGCCCAGCGCCGCCAGTCAGCCAGGGTCTGCCAGGATCAGCCAGTCTGCCAGGATCAGCCAGTCTGCCAGGATCCGCCAGAACTGCCAGTCGGCCAGGATCTGCCAGTCGGCCAGGATCTGATCTGCCAGGATTCGCCAGTCGGCCAGGATCTGCCAGTCAGCCAGGATCCGCCAGTCAGCCAGGATCTGCAAGTCAGCCAGGATCAGTTAGATCCGCCATTCAACCAGGATCCGCCAGTCTGCCAGGATCCACCAGTCAGCCAGGATCCGCCAGAAGTGCCAGTCAGCGAGGATCTGCCAGTCTGCCAGATCTGCCAGTCGGGATCCAGGATCTGCCAGTCGGCCAGGATCTGCCGGTCGGCCAGGATCCGCCAGGATCCGCCGGTCTGCCAGGATCCGCCAGTCTGCCAGGATCTGCCAGTCTGCCAGGATCTGCCCCAGTCGGACAGGGTCTGCCAGTCGGCCAGGGTCTGCCAGTCGGCCAGGGTCTGCCAGGATATGCCAGAACTGCCAGTTGGCCAGGATCTGCCAGTTGGCCAGGATCTGCCAGTCTGCCAGGATCCGCCAGTCTGCCAGGATCCGCCAGGATCTGCCAGTCGGCCAGGATCCGCCAGTCTGCCAGGATCCGCCAGTCAGCCAGGATCTGCCAGAACTACCAGTCATCTAGGGTCCGGCAGAACTGTCAGTCAGCCGGGATCCGCCAGTCTGCCGGGATCCGCCAGTCGGCCAGGATCTGCCAGTCGGCCAGGATCTGCCAGTCAGCCAGGATCAGTTAGATCCGCCATTCAGCCAGGATCCGCCAGTCTGCCAGGATCCACCAGTCAGCCATGATCCGCCAGAAGTGCCAGTCAGCCAGGATCTGCCAGATCCGCTAGTCAGCCAGGATCCTCCAGTCAGCCAGGATCTGCCAGTCAGCCAGGATCTGCCAGAACCACCAGCCAGCCAGGATCTGGTAGATCCATCAACCTGCCTGAGCTTCCTCTCACACCCGAGCTTCCTCTCACTCCCGAGCTCGGTCCCGAGCTTCCCTCGGTCCGAGCTTCCCCTCAGTTCTCGAAGCTTCCCCTCAGTCCTGAGCTACCTCAGTCCAGTGGGGCCCATTGTTAGGTTTCCTAGGCCAAGGTTAGCGGCGAGGGTCGCCACTCAAGGGACACTAAGGAGGTGGACTAAGACAATTATGGAGTGGGGTCCACGTCCAGCGCCAGAGCCGCCACCGCGACAGATGCCCACCCAGACCCTCCCCTATAGGTTTAGGTTGTGCGTTCGAGTCCGCACCTTGGGGGGAGGTTCTGTCACGTTCTGTCCATCGTTCGTATGTGTTTTCCTTGTTTTAGTGCTGGTCAGGACAATAGCTGGGTGGGCATTCTATGTTGTGTGTCTGGTTTGTCTATTTCTATGTTTGGCCTGATATGGTTTTCAATCAGAGGCAGGTGTTAGTCATTGTCTCTGATTGGGAACCATATTTAGGTAGCCTGTTTTGTGTTGCGTTTTGTGGGTGATTGTTCCTGTCTCTGTGTTTGCACCAGATAGGACTGTTTAGGTTTTTCACTTTTCTTGTTTTGTATAGTCTGTTCATGTATAGTCGTCTTTATTAAAAACATGAATAACCACCACGCTGCATTTTGGTCCGCCTCTTTCACCAGAACAAAACCCTTACAATACCTGCAACCCTCCGGTTGCCAGCTGACTTCCAAAAAGATTTTTCCCATCTGACCCGGGATTTGAACTGGCAATCCTCCAGTTGCTGGCTCATCTCTCTAACCGCTAGGTTACCTACACTATCTCCAATAACACAGCCACCTTACTACACTGTTATGTAGTGTTTCTATTGGCTGAGGTGCCATTGATTAACCATTGTAATACTGTCTGGTACTCTATTTTTGCTTAATGTTCTATTGTTCTTCAGGGTCAGTCATTTCCAAGAGAAGACTGTATTGAAAAGTGATGCGGTTTCCTCTTGGAAGCATCTGACCCCGAAGATAACGTTTTCAAAAATGTTGTTACGATACAGCCTTATTCTAAAATGTATTTAAAATAATAATAATAATACTTCTCAGCAATCTACACACAATAGCCCATAATGACAAAGCGAAAACAGGTTTTTAGAAATTGTATCCAATATATAAAAACTGATATCTTATTTACATACGTATTCAGGCCCTTTGCTATGAGACTCGAATTTGAGCTCAGGTGCATCCTGTTTCCATTGATCATCCTTGAGATGTTTCTACAACTTGATTGGAGTCCACCTGTTGTAAATTAAATTAATTGGACATGATTTGGAAAGGCACACACAACTGTCCCACAGTTGACAGTGCATGTCACAGCAAAAAAAACAAGCCATGAGGTCGAAGGAATTGTCTGTAGAGCTCTGAGACAGGATTATGTCGAAGCACAGATCTGGGGAAGGGCACCAATACAATTCTGTAGAATTGAGTGTCCCCAAGAACACAGTGCCCTCCATCATTCATAAATGGAATAAGTTTGGAACCACCAAGACACTTCCTAGAGCTGGCCAAACTGAGCAATCGGGGGAGAAGGGCCTTGGTCGGGGAGTTGACCAAGAACCTGATGGTCACTCTGACAGAGCACTGGATTTTCTTTGTGGAGATTGGAAACCTTCCAGAAGTACAACCATCTCTGCAGTACTCTGCCAATCAGGTCTTTATGGAAGAGTGGCCAGACGGAAGCCACTCCTCAGTAAAAGGCACATGACAGCCTGCTTGGAGTTTGTCAAAAGGCACCTAAAGACTCTCAGACCATGAGAAACAAGATTCTCTGGTCTGATGAAACCAAAATTGAACTCTCTGACTTGAATGCCAAGCGTCACGTTTGGAGGAAACCTAGTACCATCCCCACGGTGAAGCATGGTGGTGGCAGCATCATGCTGTGAGGATGTTTTTCAGAGGCAGGGACTGGGAGACTAGTCAGGATCGAGGCAAAGGTGAACAGAGCAAAATACAGAGAAATCCTTGATGAAAACCTGCTCCAGAGGTCTCAGGACGTCAGACTGGGACAAAGGTTCACCTTCAAACAGTACAACAACCATAAGCACACCATAAGCACACAGCCGAGACAACGCAGCAGTGGCAACAGATGTAGGACCTTCATTTTATCACAGAGGAAATGTCAAATGTAAATGTGTATTGTAATTTTGAGGTTTAAAATGGCTTCAGAAGTTTGTAGTTTCCACTTTGAAATTTCAGACTTGATTTTCCCTTATGAAAATGAATCAACCCCAACAAAAATATCCATTCATTATAATCCACATAATAATTCACATTTCCTGTTGCTGCAGGATTCTTTTCCAGCTGTAGCAAACTGGCTCAAATTAAGATCCTACGTTTGTAGTATCAGTCTGTCATCCTCCCACTAGTACAGTAAGCCCTCTAAAACAACCAATGTTGGATGACATGATGGTGTCGCGTGAGGGCTTTGGCTAGCCCCCTTTTTTATTTGGCATTTCAGACAGAGGATTAAATATGATTGCCTGTCAGCTAGAGGAGCTTTGGAATCAGGGGAACTAGGGAATGGGGATGGGGAAAGAGAGAGGGAAGAAAATATGGGAGGGGGTATTTTCTGAAGACATCAGAGAGGAGACACAGCCAGCAGGCGCATGGGTGGGCCAGGCAAGGCAGGAAACGATGAGGTCATAAAACAGAAAGCGAGAGCGGCTGCCGCTTGTTAGAGTTAGAGAACGAGGGAGGGAGGGGAAGAGCAGCCTGTGATGTCGTTTCAGAGATGTGCTCAGCGGCAAAGGCGTGGGCAGCTCCTCGCTCTCTCTAATTTGGCCGCTGCCTCTGTGTTGTGACAGCGGTGTGGGCTCACCAGAATGAACTAGTCTTGCCTGGAGTAGAGTGGATTGTATAGGAAAGCAGCAGCAGGCGGGAGGCTGCCATGGTGTCAGATTTATTTTCTGGGGATTTTGCTGTCTCAAGCTGTGGAAAAGGGACAAAAGGTAAAATGGCTTTCCTCTGTAGACTGTGAATGAGTGAAAGGGCTTGATTTTTCTGCGTTTGTGCTTTAGGTCTTTCTCTATTGCATGGTTTTAGTAGAAACAGAACATCAGTATTGATATTGTATCGTTCCTAAAATTATGTTGTTAAGAGATATCTTCATGTTGAAAGGGTTGAAATGATCTCTAAGAAACTGGGTCCATGAAATACATTTTTTGTTTGTTTCATGAAATAGAAATTAGCCGGGGCAGGCACATGGTCTATATTTAGAGTAGGTCCTGCCCAGAGCCCCAGTTACAGTAGGCTAGGCTAGTTAAAGCTTGATTGTAATGCTGAGATTATTGCAGCCCTGCACTGTACATATGCACAGTATAAACACACATGATCATGTACACACAAGTGTGCCTCTACCAGATGTCCACCTATCTATCAGATGGAACTCAACGCTTCATTGACTTACCATGAGGTATCATGCTGATTCTATTGACAGCAGTTCTAAAGCAGCCATAGCTCATCATGATGGTGTTGATGCTACAGGATGGCTTTAATATACTGTTGATGCTACAGGATGGCTTTAATATACTGTTGATGCTACAGGATGGCCTTAACATGCTGTTGGCTAAGTGGTAGACAGGGTTTTCCAATGAACAGGCTTGAATTCTAGCCCTGTTTGGGGCTGCTGGGTGCTGTTTCTGCCACTTGGTCTGGTCTAATCATATTTTCCCAGTTTATTCTTTCTACCAAGTGAGTCGGAACAAACAAAATGAAAACCTGTGTTGCCAAATGAGATCTAAGTAGGAAAGAAGGCAGTGAACGAGGGGGGAAGTCTAATGGTGATTAGGCACTATCTAGAACCATCATGTTTTGGGCTGTCCCATATGAACTCTTTGAATAACACTTTTTGGTTCCTTGTAGTGCCTTTCTGAAAGTTCTACCTGGAACCAAAAAGGTTTATCTCATGTTGAGGATGGCAGACGCACATTATGGATCTAGATAGCACCTCCAATCAACATTAGGCTTCCCCATTCCTGCCTTCTTTCCTACTTAGATCTCAGTTGGCAACACAGGCTTTGTGTTGCCTGTGTAACCTATCCACACACTCTTGTGTGTGGATAGGATACAGATGTCCTTTTTCTACTCAAGATCCAGGCCATGCTCCACTTCTCTTCTCTCCACAGTTTAGGTTTTGATTTGGAAATTGAAAAGCCAAATTTCATTGCGTGATGAATTGATTTAAATGCAGGTTTCTATATTATAGACGTTCTACCCATCTGTTGTATGGAGATTTGACTGATCCTGATCCCCCAGCACCTCATCAAATGAATTTAGAATGTGGAATCCCCCATGATTCATTTTTGGAATTTGACCTAGAATTAACTCTCATGGAGTATCTATTACCTGCTGAATGTGCTGCTGATTTAATTTAAATTCCTGATGTCAACATCAGCTTGTGTAGCATGAAAAGTACTCATTTTCCATTTGTTTTATGTGTACTTGGCAGTCTCAGTAGGCCTCAACAACAGAACATG
>NC_060185.1:34374589-34451939 GCF_021184085.1 Oncorhynchus gorbuscha
ACTCCAACACTCCAACATCATTTACAGATAGTCAGGGGCACACTCCAACACTCCAACATCATTTACAGATAGTCAGGGGCACACTCTAACACTCAGACATCATTTACAGATAGTCAGGGGCACACTCAACACTCAGTCATCATTTACAGATAGTCAAGGGCACACTCCAACATCATTTACAGATAGTCAGGGGCACACTCCAACACTCAGACATCATTTACAGACAGTCAGGGGCACGCTCCAACACTCCAACATCATTTACAGATAGTCAGGGGCACACTCCAACACTCAGACATCATTTACAGATAGTCAGGGGCACACTCCAACACTCAGACATCATTTACAGATAGTCAGGGGCACACTCCAACACTCAGTCATCATTTACAGATAGTCAGGGGCACACTCCAACACTCAGTCATCATTTACAGATATTCAGGGCACACTCCAACACTCAGTCATCATTTACAGATAGTCAGGGGTACACTCCAACACTCAGACATCATTTACAGATAGTCAGGGCACACTCCAACACTCCAACATCATTTACAGATAGTCAGGGGCACTCAACACTCCAACATCATTTACAGATAGTCAGGGGCACACTCCAACACTCAGTCATCATTTACAGATATACAGGGGCACACTCCAACACTCAGTCATCATTTACAGATAGTCAGGGGCACACTCCAACACTCAGACATCATTTACAGATAGTCAGGGGCACACTCAACACTCCGACATCATTTACAGATAGTCAGGGCACACTCCAACACTCCAACATCATTTACAGATAGTCAGGGCACACTCCAACACTCAGACATCATTTACAGACAGTCAGGGGCACACTCCAACACTCAGTCATCATTTACAGATATTCAGGGGCACACTCCAACACTCAGTCATCATTTACAGATAGGCATTGGGCACACTCCAACACTCCAACATCATTTACAGACAGTCAGGGGCACACTCCAACACTCAGTCATCATTTACAGACATTCAGTGGCACACTCCAACACTCAGTCATCATTTACAGATAGTCAGGGGCACACTCCAACACTCAGACATCATTTACAGATAGTCAGGGGCACACTCCAACACTCAGTCATAATTTACAGATAGTCAGGGGCACACTCCAACATCATTTACAGATAGTCAGGGGCACACTCCAACACTCAGACATCATTTACAGACAGTCAGAGGTACACTCCAACACTCAGACATCATTTACAGACAGTCAGGGGCACACTCCAACACTCAGTCATCATTTACAGATAGTCAGGGGCACACTCCAACACTCAGTCATCATTTACAGATATTCAGGGGCACACTCCAACACTCAGTCACCATTTACAGATAGTCAGGGGCACACTCCAACATCATTTACAGATAGTCAGGGGCACACTCCAACACTCAGACATCATTTACAGACAGTCAGAGGTACACTCCAACACTCAGACATCATTTACAGACAGTCAGGGGCACACTCCAACACTCAGTCATCATTTACAGATATTCAGGTTGCACACTCCAACACTCAGTCATCATTTACAGATAGTCAGGGGCACACTCCAACACTCAGACATCATTTACAGATAGTCAGGGGCACACTCCAACACTCCAACATCATTTACAGATAGTCAGGGGCACACTCCAACACTCCAACATCATTTACAGATAGTCAGGGGCACACTACAACACTCAGTCATCATTTACAGATATTCAGGGGCACACTCCAACACTCAGTCATCATTTACAAATAGTCAGGGGCACACTCCAACACTCAGTCATCATTTACAGATAGTCAGGGGCACACTCCAACACTCAGTCATCATTTACAGATATTCAGGGGCACACTCCAACACTCAGTCATCATTTACAGATAGTCAGGGGCACACTCCAACATCATTTACAGATAGTCAGGGGCACACTCCAACACTCAGACATCATTTACAGACAGTCAGAGGTACACTCCAACACTCAGACATCATTTACAGACAGTCAGGGGCACACTCCAACACTCAGTCATCATTTACAGATAGTCAGGGGCACACTCCAACGATCAGACATCATTTACAGATAGTCAGGGGCACACTCTAACACTCCGTTATCATTTACAGATAGTCAGGGGCACACTCCAACACTCCAACATCATTAACAGATAGTCAGGGGCACACTCCAACACTCCAACATCATTTACAGATAGTCAGGGGCACACTCCAACATCATTTACAGATAGTCAGGGGCACACTCCAACACTCAGACATCATTTACAGATAGTCAGGGGCACACTCCAACACTCAGTCATCATTTACAGACATTCAGTGGCACACTCCAACACTCAGACATCATTTACAGACAGTCAGGAGTACACTCCAACGATCAGACATCATTTACAGATAGTCAGGGGCACATTCCAACACTCAGTCATCATTTACAGACATTCAGTGGCACACTCCAACACTCAGTCATCATTTACAGATAGTCAGGGGCACACTCCAACACTCAGACATCATTTACAGATATTCAGGGGCACACTCCAACACTCCGTCATCATTTACAGATAGTCAGGGGCACACTCCAACACTCCAACATCATTTACAGATAGTCAGGGGCACACTCCAACACTCCAACATCATTTACAGATAGTCAGGGGCACACTCCAACACTCAGACATCATTTACAGATAGTCAGGGGCACACTCCAACACTCAGACATCATTTACAGATAGTCAGGGGCACACTCCAACACTCAGTCATCATTTACAGATAGTCAGGGGCACACTCCAACATCATTTACAGATAGTCAGGGGCACACTCCAACACTCAGACACCATTTACAGACAGTCAGGGGTACACTCCAACACTCAGACATCATTTACAGACAGTCAGGAGTACACTCCAACACTCAGACATCATTTACAGATAGTCAGGGGCACACTCCAACACTCCGTCATCATTTACAGATAGTCAGGGGCACACTCCAACACTCCAACATCATTTACAGATAGTCAGGAGCACACTCCAACACTCCAACATCATTTACAGATAGTCAGGGGCACACTCCAACACTCAGTCATCATTTACAGACATTCAGTGGCACACTCCAACACTCAGTCATCATTTACAGATAGTCAGGGGCACACTCCAACACTCCAACATCATTTACAGATAGTGAGGAGCACACTCCAACACTCCAACATCATTTACAGACAGTCAGGGGCACACTCCAACACTCAGTCATCATTTACAGACATTCAGTGGCACACTCCAACACTCAGTCATCATTTACAGATAGTCAGGGGCACACTCCAACACTCAGACATCATTTACAGATAGTCAGGGGCACACTCCAACACTCAGTCATAATTTACAGATAGTCAGGGGCACACTCCAACATCATTTACAGATAGTCAGGGGCACACTCCAACACTCAGACATCATTTACAGACAGTCAGAGGTACACTCCAACACTCAGACATCATTTACAGACAGTCAGGGGCACACTCCAACACTCAGTCATCATTTACAGATAGTCAGGGGCACACTCCAACACTCAGTCATCATTTACAGATATTCAGGGGCACACTCCAACACTCAGTCATCATTTACAGATAGTCAGGGGCACACTCCAACATCATTTACAGATAGTCAGGGGCACACTCCAACACTCAGACATCATTTACAGACAGTCAGAGGTACACTCCAACACTCAGACATCATTTACCGACAGTCAGGGGCACACTCCAACACTCAGTCATCATTTACAGATATTCAGGTTGCACACTCCAACACTCAGTCATCATTTACAGATAGTCAGGGGCACACTCCAACACTCAGACATCATTTACAGATAGTCAGGGGCACACTCCAACACTCCAACATCATTTACAGATAGTCAGGGGCACACTCCAACACTCCAACATCATTTACAGATAGTCAGGGGCACACTACAACACTCAGTCATCATTTACAGATATTCAGGGGCACACTCCAACACTCAGTCATCATTTACAAATAGTCAGGGGCACACTCCAACACTCAGACATCATTTACAGATAGGCAGGGGCACACTCCAACACTCCAACATCATTTACAGATAGTCAGGGGCACACTCCAACACTCCAACATCATTTACAGATAGTCAGGGGCACACTCCAACACTCAGTCATCATTTACAGATAGTCAGGGGCACACTCCAACACTCCAACATCATTTACAGATAGTCAGGAGCACACTCCAACATCATTTACAGATAGTCAGGGGCACACTCCAACACTCCAACATCATTTACAGACAGTCAGGGCACACTCCAACACTCAGTCATCATTTACAGACATTCAGTGGCACACTCCAACACTCAGTCATCATTTACAGAGAGTCAGGGGCACACTCCAACACTCAGACATCATTTACAGATATTCAGGGGCACACTCCAACACTCCGTCATCATTTACAGATAGTCAGGGGCACACTCCAACACTCCAACATCATTTACAGATAGTCAGGGGCACACTCCAACACTCCAACATCATTTACAGATAGTCAGGGGCACACTCCAACACTCAGACATCATTTACAGATAGTCAGGGGCACACTCCAACACTCAGACATCATTTACAGATAGTCAGGGGCACACTCCAACACTCAGTCATCATTTACAGATAGTCAGGGGCACACTCCAACATCATTTACAGATAGTCAGGGCACACTCCAACACTCAGACACCATTTACAGACAGTCAGGGGCACGCTCCAACACTCCAACATCATTTACAGATAGTCAGGGGCACACTCCAACACTCAGACATCATTTACAGATAGTCAGGGGCACACTCCAACACTCAGACATCATTTACAGACAGTCAGGGGCACGCTCCAACACTCCAACATCATTTACAGATAGTCAGGGGCACACTCCAACACTCAGACATCATTTACATATAGTCAGGGGCACACTCCAACACTCAGACATCATTTACAGATAGTCAGGGGCACACTCCAACACTCAGTCATCATTTACAGATAGTCAGGGGCACACTCCAACATCATTTACAGACAGTCAGAGGTACACTCCAACACTCAGACATCAGTTACAGACAGTCAGGGGCACACTCCAACACTCAGTCATCATTTACAGATAGTCAGGGGCACACTCCAACACTCAGACATCATTTACAGATAGTCAGGGGCACACTCCAACACTCCAACATCATTTACAGATAGTCAGGGGCACACTCCAACACTCCAACATCATTTACAGATAGTCAGGGCACACTCAACACTCAGTCATCATTTACAGATATACAGGGCACACTCCAACACTCAGTCATCATTTACAGATAGTCAGGGCACACTCCAACACTCAGACATCATTTACAGATATTCAGGGGCACACTCCAACACTCCGACATCATTTACAGATAGTCAGGGGCACACTCCAACACTCCAACATCATTTACAGATAGTCAGGGGCACACTCCAACACTCAGACATCATTTACAGACAGTCAGGGGCACACTCCAACACTCAGTCATCATTTACAGATATTCAGGGGCACACTCCAACACTCAGTCATCATTTACAGATAGGCATTGGGCACACTCCAACACTCAGACACCATTTACAGACAGTCAGCGGTACACTCCAACACTCAGACATCATTTACAGACAGTCAGGAGTACACTCCAACACTCAGACATCATTTACAGATAGTCAGGGCACACTCCAACATCATTTACAGATAGTCAGGGGCACACTCCAACACTCAGATATCATTTACAGACAGTCAGGGGTACACTCCAACACTCAGACATCATTTACAGACAGTCAGGGGCACACTCCAACACTCAGTCATCATTTACAGATATTCAGGGGCACACTCCAACACTCAGTCATCATTTACAGATAGTCAGGGGCACACTCCAACACTCAGACATCATTTACAGATAGTCAGGGGCACACTCCAACACTCCAACATCATTTACAGATAGTCAGGGGCACACTCCAACACTCCAACATCATTTACAGATAGTCAGGGGCACACTCCAACACTCAGATATCATTTACAGACAGTCAGGGGCACACTCCAACACTCAGACATCATTTACAGATAGTCAGGGGCACACTCCAACACTCAGACATTATTTACAGATAGTCAGGGGCACACTCCAACACTCAGTCATCATTTACAGATAGTCAGGGGCACACTCCAACATCATTTACAGATAGTCAGGGGCACACTCCAACACTCAGTCATAATTTACAGATAGTCAGGGGCACACTCCAACATCATTTACAGATAGTCAGGGGCACACTCCAACACTCAGACATCATTTACAGACAGTCAGAGGTACACTCCAACACTCAGACATCATTTACAGACAGTCAGGGGCACACTCCAACACTCAGTCATCATTTACAGATAGTCAGGGGCACACTCCAACACTCAGTCATCATTTACAGATATTCAGGGGCACACTCCAACACTCAGTCATCATTTACAGATAGTCAGGGGCACACTCCAACATCATTTACAGATAGTCAGGGGCACACTCCAACACTCAGACATCATTTACAGACAGTCAGAGGTACACTCCAACACTCAGACATCATTTACAGACAGTCAGGGGCACACTCCAACACTCAGTCATCATTTACAGATATTCAGGTTGCACACTCCAACACTCAGTCATCATTTACAGATAGTCAGGGGCACACTCCAACACTCAGACATCATTTACAGATAGTCAGGGGCACACTCCAACACTCCAACATCATTTACAGATAGTCAGGGGCACACTCCAACACTCCAACATCATTTACAGATAGTCAGGGGCACACTACAACACTCAGTCATCATTTACAGATATTCAGGGGCACACTCCAACACTCAGTCATCATTTACAAATAGTCAGGGGCACACTCCAACACTCAGACATCATTTACAGATAGGCAGGGGCACACTCCAACACTCCAACATCATTTACAGATAGTCAGGGGCACACTCCAACACTCCAACATCATTTACAGATAGTCAGGGGCACACTCCAACACTCAGTCATCATTTACAGATAGTCAGGGGCACACTCCAACACTCCAACATCATTTACAGATAGTCAGGAGCACACTCCAACATCATTTACAGATAGTCAGGGGCACACTCCAACACTCCAACATCATTTACAGACAGTCAGGGGCACACTCCAACACTCAGTCATCATTTACAGACATTCAGTGGCACACTCCAACACTCAGTCATCATTTACAGAGAGTCAGGGGCACACTCCAACACTCAGACATCATTTACAGATATTCAGGGGCACACTCCAACACTCCGTCATCATTTACAGATAGTCAGGGGCACACTCCAACACTCCAACATCATTTACAGATAGTCAGGGGCACACTCCAACACTCCAACATCATTTACAGATAGTCAGGGGCACACTCCAACACTCAGACATCATTTACAGATAGTCAGGGGCACACTCCAACACTCAGACATCATTTACAGATAGTCAGGGGCACACTCCAACACTCAGTCATCATTTACAGATAGTCAGGGGCACACTCCAACATCATTTACAGATAGTCAGGGGCACACTCCAACACTCAGACACCATTTACAGACAGTCAGGGGCACGCTCCAACACTCCAACATCATTTACAGATAGTCAGCACACTCCAACACTCAGACATCATTTACAGATAGTCAGGGGCACACTCCAACACTCAGACATCATTTACAGACAGTCAGGGGCACGCTCCAACACTCCAACATCATTTACAGATAGTCAGGGGCACACTCCAACACTCAGACATCATTTACATATAGTCAGGGGCACACTCCAACACTCAGACATCATTTACAGATAGTCAGGGGCACACTCCAACACTCAGTCATCATTTACAGATAGTCAGGGGCACACTCCAACATCATTTACAGACAGTCAGAGGTACACTCCAACACTCAGACATCAGTTACAGACAGTCAGGGGCACACTCCAACACTCAGTCATCATTTACAGATAGTCAGGGGCACACTCCAACACTCAGTCATCATTTACAGATATTCAGGGGCACACTCCAACACTCAGTCATCATTTACAGATAGTCAGGGGCACACTCCAACACTCAGACATCATTTACAGATAGTCAGGGGCACACTCCAACACTCCAACATCATTTACAGATAGTCAGGGGCACACTCCAACACTCCAACATCATTTACAGATAGTCAGGGGCACACTCCAACACTCAGTCATCATTTACAGATATACAGGGCACACTCCAACACTCAGTCATCATTTACAGATAGTCAGGGGCACACTCCAACACTCAGACATCATTTACAGATATTCAGGGGCACACTCCAACACTCCGACATCATTTACAGATAGTCAGGGGCACACTCCAACACTCCAACATCATTTACAGATAGTCAGGGCACACTCCAACACTCAGACATCATTTACAGACAGTCAGGGGCACACTCCAACACTCAGTCATCATTTACAGATATTCAGGGGCACACTCCAACACTCAGTCATCATTTACAGATAGGCATTGGGCACACTCCAACACTCAGACACCATTTACAGACAGTCAGCGGTACACTCCAACACTCAGACATCATTTACAGACAGTCAGGAGTACACTCCAACACTCAGACATCATTTACAGATAGTCAGGGGCACACTCCAACATCATTTACAGATAGTCAGGGGCACACTCCAACACTCAGATATCATTTACAGACAGTCAGGGGTACACTCCAACACTCAGACATCATTTACAGACAGTCAGGGGCACACTCCAACACTCAGTCATCATTTACAGATATTCAGGGGCACACTCCAACACTCAGTCATCATTTACAGATAGTCAGGGGCACACTCCAACACTCAGACATCATTTACAGATAGTCAGGGGCACACTCCAACACTCCAACATCATTTACAGATAGTCAGGGGCACACTCCAACACTCCAACATCATTTACAGATAGTCAGGGGCACACTCCAACACTCAGATATCATTTACAGACAGTCAGGGGCACACTCCAACACTCAGACATCATTTACAGATAGTCAGGGGCACACTCCAACACTCAGACATTATTTACAGATAGTCAGGGGCACACTCCAACACTCAGTCATCATTTACAGATAGTCAGGGGCACACTCCAACATCATTTACAGATAGTCAGGGCACACTCCAACACTCAGACATCATTTACAGACAGTCAGGGGTACACTCCAACACTCAGACATCATTTATAGACAGTCAGAGGTACACTACAACACTCAGACATCATTTACAGACAGTCAGGGGCACACTCCAACACTCAGTCATCATTTACAGATATTCAGGGGCACACTCCAACACTCAGTCATCATTTACAGATATTCAGGGGCACACTCCAACACTCAGTCATCATTTACAGATAGGCATTGGGCACACTCCAACACTCAGACATCATTTACAGATAGTCAGGGGCACACTCCAACACTCCAACATCATTTACAGATAGTCAGGGGCACATTCCAACACTCCAACATCATTTACAGATAGTCAGGGGCACACTCCAACACTCAGACATCATTTACAGATAGTCAGGAACACACTCCAACACTCAGTCATCATTTACAGATAGTCAGGGGCACACTCCAACACTCCGACATCATTTACAGATAGTCAGGGGCACACTCCAACACTCAGTCATCATTTACAGATAGTCAGGGGCACACTCCAACACTCCAACATCATTTACAGATAGTCAGGAGCACACTCCAACATCATTTACAGATAGTCAGGGGCACACTCCAACACTCCAACATCATTTACAGACAGTCAGGGGCACACTCCAACACTCAGTCATCATTTACAGACATTCAGTGGCACACTCCAACACTCAGTCATCATTTACAGATAGTCAGGGGCACACTCCAACACTCAGACATCATTTACAGATATTCAGGGGCACACTCCAACACTCCGTCATCATTTACAGATAGTCAGGGGCACACTCCAACACTCCAACATCATTTACAGATAGTCAGGGGCACACTCCAACACTCCAACATCATTTACAGATAGTCAGGGGCACACTCCAACACTCAGTCATCATTTACAGATAGTCAGGGGCACACTCCAACATCATTTACAGATAGTCAGGGGCACACTCCAACACTCAGACACCATTTACAGACAGTCAGGGGCACGCTCCAACACTCCAACATCATTTACAGATAGTCAGGGGCACACTCCAACACTCAGACATCATTTACAGATAGTCAGGGGCACACTCCAACACTCAGACATCATTTACAGACAGTCAGGGGCACGCTCCAACACTCCAACATCATTTACAGATAGTCAGGGGCACACTCCAACACTCAGACATCATTTACATATAGTCAGGGGCACACTCCAACACTCAGACATCATTTACAGATAGTCAGGGGCACACTCCAACACTCAGTCATCATTTACAGATAGTCAGGGGCACACTCCAACATCATTTACAGACAGTCAGAGGTACACTCCAACACTCAGACATCAGTTACAGACAGTCAGGGGCACACTCCAACACTCAGTCATCATTTACAGATAGTCAGGGGCACACTCCAACACTCAGTCATCATTTACAGATATTCAGGGGCACACTCCAACACTCAGTCATCATTTACAGATAGTCAGGGCACACTCCAACACTCAGACATCATTTACAGATAGTCAGGGGCACACTCCAACACTCCAACATCATTTACAGATAGTCAGGGGCACACTCCAACACTCCAACATCATTTACAGATAGTCAGGGGCACACTCCAACACTCAGTCATCATTTACAGATATACAGGGCACACTCCAACACTCAGTCATCATTTACAGATAGTCAGGGGCACACTCCAACACTCAGACATCATTTACAGATATTCAGGGGCACACTCCAACACTCCGACATCATTTACAGATAGTCAGGGGCACACTCCAACACTCCAACATCATTTACAGATAGTCAGGGGCACACTCCAACACTCAGACATCATTTACAGACAGTCAGGGGCACACTCCAACACTCAGTCATCATTTACAGATATTCAGGGGCACACTCCAACACTCAGTCATCATTTACAGATAGGCATTGGGCACACTCCAACACTCAGACACCATTTACAGACAGTCAGCGGTACACTCCAACACTCAGACATCATTTACAGACAGTCAGGAGTACACTCCAACACTCAGACATCATTTACAGATAGTCAGGGGCACACTCCAACATCATTTACAGATAGTCAGGGGCACACTCCAACACTCAGATATCATTTACAGACAGTCAGGGTACACTCCAACACTCAGACATCATTTACAGACAGTCAGGGGCACACTCCAACACTCAGTCATCATTTACAGATATTCAGGGGCACACTCCAACACTCAGTCATCATTTACAGATAGTCAGGGGCACACTCCAACACTCAGACATCATTTACAGATAGTCAGGGGCACACTCCAACACTCCAACATCATTTACAGATAGTCAGGGGCACACTCCAACACTCCAACATCATTTACAGATAGTCAGGGGCACACTCCAACACTCAGATATCATTTACAGACAGTCAGGGGCACACTCCAACACTCAGACATCATTTACAGATAGTCAGGGGCACACTCCAACACTCAGACATTATTTACAGATAGTCAGGGGCACACTCCAACACTCAGTCATCATTTACAGATAGTCAGGGGCACACTCCAACATCATTTACAGATAGTCAGGGCACACTCCAACACTCAGACATCATTTACAGACAGTCAGGGGTACACTCCAACACTCAGACATCATTTATAGACAGTCAGAGGTACACTACAACACTCAGACATCATTTACAGACAGTCAGGGGCACACTCCAACACTCAGTCATCATTTACAGATATTCAGGGAACACTCCAACACTCAGTCATCATTTACAGATATTCAGGGGCACACTCCAACACTCAGTCATCATTTACAGATAGGCATTGGGCACACTCCAACACTCAGACATCATTTACAGATAGTCAGGGCACACTCCAACACTGCAACATCATTTACAGATAGTCAGGGGCACATTCCAACACTCCAACATCATTTACAGATAGTCAGGGGCACACTCCAACACTCAGACATCATTTACAGATAGTCAGGAACACACTCCAACACTCAGTCATCATTTACAGATAGTCAGGGGCACACTCCAACACCGACATCATTTACAGATAGTCAGGGGCACACTCCAACACTCAGTCATCATTTACAGATAGTCAGGGGCACACTCCAACATCATTTACAGATAGTCAGGGGCACACTCCAACACTCAGACATCATTTACAGACAGTCAGGGGTACACTCCAACACTCAGACATCATTTATAGACAGTCAGAGGTACACTACAACACTCAGACATCATTTACAGACAGTCAGGGGCACACTCCAACACTCAGTCATCATTTACAGATATTCAGGGGCACACTCCAACACTCAGTCATCATTTACAGATATTCAGGGGCACACTCCAACACTCAGTCATCATTTACAGATAGGCATTGGGCACACTCCAACACTCAGACATCATTTACAGATAGTCAGGGGCACACTCCAACACTCCAACATCATTTACAGATAGTCAGGGGCACATTCCAACACTCCAACATCATTTACAGATAGTCAGGGGCACACTCCAACACTCAGACATCATTTACAGATAGTCAGGAACACACTCCAACACTCAGTCATCATTTACAGATAGTCAGGGGCACACTCCAACACTCCGACATCATTTACAGATAGTCAGGGGCACACTCCAACACTCAGTCATCATTTACAGATAGTCAGGGGCACACTCCAACACTCCAACATCATTTACAGATAGTCAGGAGCACACTCCAACATCATTTACAGATAGTCAGGGGCACACTCCAACACTCCAACATCATTTACAGACAGTCAGGGGCACACTCCAACACTCAGTCATCATTTACAGACATTCAGTGGCACACTCCAACACTCAGTCATCATTTACAGATAGTCAGGGGCACACTCCAACACTCAGACATCATTTACAGATATTCAGGGGCACACTCCAACACTCCGTCATCATTTACAGATAGTCAGGGGCACACTCCAACACTCCAACATCATTTACAGATAGTCAGGGGCACACTCCAACACTCCAACATCATTTACAGATAGTCAGGGGCACACTCCAACACTCAGTCATCATTTACAGATAGTCAGGGCACACTCCAACATCATTTACAGATAGTCAGGGGCACACTCCAACACTCAGACACCATTTACAGACAGTCAGGGGCACGCTCCAACACTCCAACATCATTTACAGATAGTCAGGGGCACACTCCAACACTCAGACATCATTTACAGATAGTCAGGGGCACACTCCAACACTCAGACATCATTTACAGACAGTCAGGGGCACGCTCCAACACTCCAACATCATTTACAGATAGTCAGGGGCACACTCCAACACTCAGACATCATTTACATATAGTCAGGGGCACACTCCAACACTCAGACATCATTTACAGATAGTCAGGGGCACACTCCAACACTCAGTCATCATTTACAGATAGTCAGGGGCACACTCCAACATCATTTACAGACAGTCAGAGGTACACTCCAACACTCAGACATCAGTTACAGACAGTCAGGGGCACACTCCAACACTCAGTCATCATTTACAGATAGTCAGGGGCACACTCCAACACTCAGTCATCATTTACAGATATTCAGGGGCACACTCCAACACTCAGTCATCATTTACAGATAGTCAGGGGCACACTCCAACACTCAGACATCATTTACAGATAGTCAGGGGCACACTCCAACACTCCAACATCATTTACAGATAGTCAGGGGCACACTCCAACACTCCAACATCATTTACAGATAGTCAGGGCACACTCCAACACTCAGTCATCATTTACAGATATACAGGGCACACTCCAACACTCAGTCATCATTTACAGATAGTCAGGGGCACACTCCAACACTCAGACATCATTTACAGATATTCAGGGGCACACTCCAACACTCCGACATCATTTACAGATAGTCAGGGGCACACTCCAACACTCCAACATCATTTACAGATAGTCAGGGGCACACTCCAACACTCAGACATCATTTACAGACAGTCAGGGGCACACTCCAACACTCAGTCATCATTTACAGATATTCAGGGGCACACTCCAACACTCAGTCATCATTTACAGATAGGCATTGGGCACACTCCAACACTCAGACACCATTTACAGACAGTCAGCGGTACACTCCAACACTCAGACATCATTTACAGACAGTCAGGAGTACACTCCAACACTCAGACATCATTTACAGATAGTCAGGGGCACACTCCAACATCATTTACAGATAGTCAGGGGCACACTCCAACACTCAGATATCATTTACAGACAGTCAGGGGTACACTCCAACACTCAGACATCATTTACAGACAGTCAGGGGCACACTCCAACACTCAGTCATCATTTACAGATATTCAGGGGCACACTCCAACACTCAGTCATCATTTACAGATAGTCAGGGGCACACTCCAACACTCAGACATCATTTACAGATAGTCAGGGGCACACTCCAACACTCCAACATCATTTACAGATAGTCAGGGGCACACTCCAACACTCCAACATCATTTACAGATAGTCAGGGGCACACTCCAACACTCAGATATCATTTACAGACAGTCAGGGGCACACTCCAACACTCAGACATCATTTACAGATAGTCAGGGGCACACTCCAACACTCAGACATTATTTACAGATAGTCAGGGGCACACTCCAACACTCAGTCATCATTTACAGATAGTCAGGGGCACACTCCAACATCATTTACAGATAGTCAGGGGCACACTCCAACACTCAGACATCATTTACAGACAGTCAGGGGTACACTCCAACACTCAGACATCATTTATAGACAGTCAGAGGTACACTACAACACTCAGACATCATTTACAGACAGTCAGGGGCACACTCCAACACTCAGTCATCATTTACAGATATTCAGGGGAACACTCCAACACTCAGTCATCATTTACAGATATTCAGGGGCACACTCCAACACTCAGTCATCATTTACAGATAGGCATTGGGCACACTCCAACACTCAGACATCATTTACAGATAGTCAGGGGCACACTCCAACACTGCAACATCATTTACAGATAGTCAGGGGCACATTCCAACACTCCAACATCATTTACAGATAGTCAGGGGCACACTCCAACACTCAGACATCATTTACAGATAGTCAGGAACACACTCCAACACTCAGTCATCATTTACAGATAGTCAGGGGCACACTCCAACACCGACATCATTTACAGATAGTCAGGGGCACACTCCAACACTCAGTCATCATTTACAGATAGTCAGGGGCACACTCCAACACTCCAACATCATTTACAGATAGTCAGGAGCACACTCCAACACTCCAACATCATTTACAGACAGTCAGGGGCACACTCCAACACTCAGTCATCATTTACAGACATTCAGTGGCACACTCCAACACTCAGTCATCATTTACAGATAGTCGGGGGCACACTCCAACACTCCAACATCATTTACAGATAGTCAGGAGCACACTCCAACACTCCAACATCATTTACAGACAGTCAGGGGCACACTCCAACACTCAGTCATCATTTACAGACATTCAGTGGCACACTCCAACACTCAGTCATCATTTACAGATAGTCAGGGGCACACTCCAACACTCAGACATCATTTACAGATAGTCAGGGGCACACTCCAACACTCAGTCATCATTTACAGATAGTCAGGGGCACACTCCAACATCATTTACAGATAGTCAGGGGCACACTCCAACACTCAGACACCATTTACAGATAGTCAGGGGCACGCTCCAACACTCCAACATCATTTACAGATAGTCAGGGGCACACTCCAACACTCAGACATCATTTACAGATAGTCAGGGGCACACTCCAACACTCAGACATCATTTACAGACAGTCAGGGGCACGCTCCAACACTCCAACATCATTTACAGATAGTCAGGGGCACACTCCAACACTCAGACATCATTTACATATAGTCAGGGGCACACTCCAACACTCAGACATCATTTACAGATAGTCAGGGGCACACTCCAACACTCAGTCATCATTTACAGATAGTCAGGGGCACACTCCAACATCATTTACAGACAGTCAGAGGTACACTCCAACACTCAGACATCAGTTACAGACAGTCAGGGGCACACTCCAACACTCAGTCATCATTTACAGATAGTCAGGGGCACACTCCAACACTCAGTCATCATTTACAGATATTCAGGGGCACACTCCAACACTCAGTCATCATTTACAGATAGTCAGGGGCACACTCCAACACTCAGACATCATTTACAGATAGTCAGGGGCACACTCCAACACTCCAACATCATTTACAGATAGTCAGGGGCACACTCCAACACTCCAACATCATTTACAGATAGTCAGGGGCACACTCCAACACTCAGTCATCATTTACAGATATACAGGGCACACTCCAACACTCAGTCATCATTTACAGATAGTCAGGGGCACACTCCAACACTCAGACATCATTTACAGATATTCAGGGGCACACTCCAACACTCCGACATCATTTACAGATAGTCAGGGGCACACTCCAACACTCCAACATCATTTACAGATAGTCAGGGCACACTCCAACACTCAGACATCATTTACAGACAGTCAGGGGCACACTCCAACACTCAGTCATCATTTACAGATATTCAGGGGCACACTCCAACACTCAGTCATCATTTACAGATAGGCATTGGGCACACTCCAACACTCAGACACCATTTACAGACAGTCAGCGGTACACTCCAACACTCAGACATCATTTACAGACAGTCAGGAGTACACTCCAACACTCAGACATCATTTACAGATAGTCAGGGGCACACTCCAACATCATTTACAGATAGTCAGGGGCACACTCCAACACTCAGATATCATTTACAGACAGTCAGGGGTACACTCCAACACTCAGACATCATTTACAGACAGTCAGGGGCACACTCCAACACTCAGTCATCATTTACAGATATTCAGGGGCACACTCCAACACTCAGTCATCATTTACAGATAGTCAGGGGCACACTCCAACACTCAGACATCATTTACAGATAGTCAGGGGCACACTCCAACACTCCAACATCATTTACAGATAGTCAGGGGCACACTCCAACACTCCAACATCATTTACAGATAGTCAGGGGCACACTCCAACACTCCAACATCATTTACAGATAGTCAGGAGCACACTCCAACATCATTTACAGATAGTCAGGGGCACACTCCAACACTCCAACATCATTTACAGACAGTCAGGGGCACACTCCAACACTCAGTCATCATTTACAGACATTCAGTGGCACACTCCAACACTCAGTCATCATTTACAGATAGTCAGGGGCACACTCCAACACTCAGACATCATTTACAGATATTCAGGGGCACACTCCAACACTCCGTCATCATTTACAGATAGTCAGGGCACACTCCAACACTCCAACATCATTTACAGATAGTCAGGGGCACACTCCAACACTCCAACATCATTTACAGATAGTCAGGGGCACACTCCAACACTCAGACATCATTTACAGATAGTCAGGGGCACACTCCAACACTCAGACATCATTTACAGATAGTCAGGGGCACACTCCAACACTCAGTCATCATTTACAGATAGTCAGGGGCACACTCCAACATCATTTACAGATAGTCAGGGGCACACTCCAACACTCAGACACCATTTACAGACAGTCAGGGGCACGCTCCAACACTCCAACATCATTTACAGATAGTCAGGGGCACACTCCAACACTCAGACATCATTTACAGATAGTCAGGGCACACTCCAACACTCAGACATCATTTACAGACAGTCAGGGGCACGCTCCAACACTCCAACATCATTTACAGATAGTCAGGGGCACACTCCAACACTCAGACATCATTTACATATAGTCAGGGGCACACTCCAACACTCAGACATCATTTACAGATAGTCAGGGGCACACTCCAACACTCAGTCATCATTTACAGATAGTCAGGGGCACACTCCAACATCATTTACAGACAGTCAGAGGTACACTCCAACACTCAGACATCAGTTACAGACAGTCAGGGGCACACTCCAACACTCAGTCATCATTTACAGATAGTCAGGGGCACACTCCAACACTCAGTCATCATTTACAGATATTCAGGGGCACACTCCAACACTCAGTCATCATTTACAGATAGTCAGGGGCACACTCCAACACTCAGACATCATTTACAGATAGTCAGGGGCACACTCCAACACTCCAACATCATTTACAGATAGTCAGGGGCACACTCCAACACTCCAACATCATTTACAGATAGTCAGGGGCACACTCCAACACTCAGTCATCATTTACAGATATACAGGGCACACTCCAACACTCAGTCATCATTTACAGATAGTCAGGGGCACACTCCAACACTCAGACATCATTTACAGATATTCAGGGGCACACTCCAACACTCCGACATCATTTACAGATAGTCAGGGGCACACTCCAACACTCCAACATCATTTACAGATAGTCAGGGCACACTCCAACACTCAGACATCATTTACAGACAGTCAGGGGCACACTCCAACACTCAGTCATCATTTACAGATATTCAGGGGCACACTCCAACACTCAGTCATCATTTACAGATAGGCATTGGGCACACTCCAACACTCAGACACCATTTACAGACAGTCAGCGGTACACTCCAACACTCAGACATCATTTACAGACAGTCAGGAGTACACTCCAACACTCAGACATCATTTACAGATAGTCAGGGGCACACTCCAACATCATTTACAGATAGTCAGGGGCACACTCCAACACTCAGATATCATTTACAGACAGTCAGGGGTACACTCCAACACTCAGACATCATTTACAGACAGTCAGGGGCACACTCCAACACTCAGTCATCATTTACAGATATTCAGGGGCACACTCCAACACTCAGTCATCATTTACAGATAGTCAGGGGCACACTCCAACACTCAGACATCATTTACAGATAGTCAGGGGCACACTCCAACACTCCAACATCATTTACAGATAGTCAGGGGCACACTCCAACACTCCAACATCATTTACAGATAGTCAGGGGCACACTCCAACACTCAGATATCATTTACAGACAGTCAGGGGCACACTCCAACACTCAGACATCATTTACAGATAGTCAGGGGCACACTCCAACACTCAGACATTATTTACAGATAGTCAGGGGCACACTCCAACACTCAGTCATCATTTACAGATAGTCAGGGGCACACTCCAACATCATTTACAGATAGTCAGGGGCACACTCCAACACTCAGACATCATTTACAGACAGTCAGGGGTACACTCCAACACTCAGACATCATTTATAGACAGTCAGAGGTACACTACAACACTCAGACATCATTTACAGACAGTCAGGGGCACACTCCAACACTCAGTCATCATTTACAGATATTCAGGGGAACACTCCAACACTCAGTCATCATTTACAGATATTCAGGGGCACACTCCAACACTCAGTCATCATTTACAGATAGGCATTGGGCACACTCCAACACTCAGACATCATTTACAGATAGTCAGGGCACACTCCAACACTGCAACATCATTTACAGATAGTCAGGGGCACATTCCAACACTCCAACATCATTTACAGATAGTCAGGGGCACACTCCAACACTCAGACATCATTTACAGATAGTCAGGAACACACTCCAACACTCAGTCATCATTTACAGATAGTCAGGGGCACACTCCAACACCGACATCATTTACAGATAGTCAGGGGCACACTCCAACACTCAGTCATCATTTACAGATAGTCAGGGGCACACTCCAACACTCCAACATCATTTACAGATAGTCAGGAGCACACTCCAACACTCCAACATCATTTACAGACAGTCAGGGGCACACTCCAACACTCAGTCATCATTTACAGACATTCAGTGGCACACTCCAACACTCAGTCATCATTTACAGATAGTCGGGGGCACACTCCAACACTCCAACATCATTTACAGATAGTCAGGAGCACACTCCAACACTCCAACATCATTTACAGACAGTCAGGGGCACACTCCAACACTCAGTCATCATTTACAGACATTCAGTGGCACACTCCAACACTCAGTCATCATTTACAGATAGTCAGGGGCACACTCCAACACTCAGACATCATTTACAGATAGTCAGGGGCACACTCCAACACTCAGTCATCATTTACAGATAGTCAGGGGCACACTCCAACATCATTTACAGATAGTCAGGGGCACACTCCAACACTCAGACACCATTTACAGATAGTCAGGGGCACGCTCCAACACTCCAACATCATTTACAGATAGTCAGGGGCACACTCCAACACTCAGACATCATTTACAGATAGTCAGGGGCACACTCCAACACTCAGACATCATTTACAGACAGTCAGGGGCACGCTCCAACACTCCAACATCATTTACAGATAGTCAGGGGCACACTCCAACACTCAGACATCATTTACATATAGTCAGGGGCACACTCCAACACTCAGTCATCATTTACAGATAGTCAGGGGCACACTCCAACATCATTTACAGACAGTCAGAGGTACACTCCAACACTCAGACATCAGTTACAGACAGTCAGGGGCACACTCCAACACTCAGTCATCATTTACAGATAGTCAGGGGCACACTCCAACACTCCAACATCATTTACAGATAGTCAGGGGCACACTCCAACACTCCAACATCATTTACAGATAGTCAGGGGCACACTCCAACACTCAGACATCATTTACAGATAGTCAGGGGCACACTCCAACACTCAGACATCATTTACAGATAGTCAGGGGCACACTCCAACACTCAGTCATCATTTACAGATAGTCAGGGGCACACTCCAACATCATTTACAGATAGTCAGGGGCACACTCCAACACTCAGACACCATTTACAGACAGTCAGGGGTACACTCCAACACTCAGACATCATTTACAGACAGTCAGGAGTGCACTCCAACACTCAGACATCATTTACAGATCGTCAGGGCACACTCCAACACTCCGTCATCATTTACAGATAGTCAGGGGCACACTCCAACACTCCAACATCATTTACAGATAGTCAGGGGCACACTCCAACACTCCAACATCATTTACAGATAGTCAGGGGCACACTCCAACACTCAGACATCATTTACAGACAGTCAGGGGCACGCTCCAACACTCCAACATCATTTACAGATAGTCAGGGGCACACTCCAACACTCAGACATCATTTACATATAGTCAGGGGCACACTCCAACACTCAGACATGATTTACAGATAGTCAGGGGCACACTCCAACACTCAGTCATCATTTACAGATAGTCAGGGGCACACTCCAACATCATTTACAGACAGTCAGAGGTACACTCCAACACTCAGACATCAGTTACAGACAGTCAGGGGCACACTCCAACACTCAGTCATCATTTACAGATAGTCAGGGCACACTCCAACACTCAGTCATCATTTACAGATATTCAGGGGCACACTCCAACACCCAGTCATCATTTACAGATAGTCAGGGGCACACTCCAACACTCAGACATCATTTACAGATAGTCAGGGGCACACTCCAACACTCCAACATCATTTACAGATAGTCAGGGGCACACTCCAACACTCAGACATCATTTACAGATAGTCAGGGGCACACTCCAACACTCAGTCATCATTTACAGATATACAGGGGCACACTCCAACACTCAGTCATCATTTACAGATAGTCAGGGGCACACTCCAACACTCAGACATCATTTACAGATAGTCAGGGGCACACTCCAACACTCCGACATCATTTACAGATAGTCAGGGGCACACTCCAACACTCCAACATCATTTACAGATAGTCAGGGGCACACTCCAACACTCAGACATCATTTACAGACAGTCAGGGGCACACTCCAACACTCAGTCATCATTTACAGATATACAGGGGCACACTCCAACACTCAGTCATCATTTACAGATATACAGGGGCACACTCCAACACTCAGACATCATTTACAGATATTCAGGGGCACACTCCAACACTCAGTCATCATTTACAGATAGTCAGGGGCACACTCCAACACTCAGACACCATTTACAGACAGTCAGGGGTACACTCCAACACTCAGACATCATTTACAGACAGTCAGGAGTGCACTCCAACACTCAGACATCATTTACAGACAGTCAGGGGCACACTCCAACACTCAGTCATCATTTACAGATATTCAGGGGCACACTCCAACACTCAGTCATCATTTACAGATAGGCATTGGGCACACTCCAACACTCAGACACCATTTACAGACAGTCAGCGGTACACTCCAACACTCAGACATCATTTACAGACAGTCAGGAGTACACTCCAACACTCAGACATCATTTACAGATAGTCAGGGGCACACTCCAACATCATTTACAGATAGTCAGGGGCACACTCCAACACTCAGATATCATTTACAGACAGTCAGGGGTACACTCCAACACTCAGACATCATTTACAGACAGTCAGGGGCACACTCCAACACTCAGTCATCATTTACAGATATTCAGGGGCACACTCCAACACTCAGTCATCATTTACAGATAGTCAGGGGCACACTCCAACACTCAGACATCATTTACAGATAGTCAGGGGCACACTCCAACACTCCAACATCATTTAGAGATAGTCAGGGGCACACTCCAACACTCCAACATCATTTACAGATAGTCAGGGGCACACTCCAACACTCAGATATCATTTACAGACAGTCAGGGGCACACTCCAACACTCAGACATCATTTACAGATAGTCAGGGGCACACTCCAACACTCAGACATCATTTACAGACAGTCAGGGGCACACTCCAACACTCAGTCATCATTTACAGATATACAGGGGCACACTCCAACACTCAGTCATCATTTACAGATATACAGGGGCACACTCCAACACTCAGACATCATTTACAGATATTCAGGGGCACACTCCAACACTCAGTCATCATTTACAGATAGTCAGGGGCACACTCCAACACTCAGACACCATTTACAGACAGTCAGGGGTACACTCCAACACTCAGACATCATTTACAGACAGTCAGGAGTGCACTCCAACACTCAGACATCATTTACAGACAGTCAGGGGCACACTCCAACACTCAGTCATCATTTACAGATATTCAGGGGCACACTCCAACACTCAGTCATCATTTACAGATAGGCATTGGGCACACTCCAACACTCAGACACCATTTACAGACAGTCAGCGGTACACTCCAACACTCAGACATCATTTACAGACAGTCAGGAGTACACTCCAACACTCAGACATCATTTACAGATAGTCAGGGGCACACTCCAACATCATTTACAGATAGTCAGGGGCACACTCCAACACTCAGATATCATTTACAGACAGTCAGGGGTACACTCCAACACTCAGACATCATTTACAGACAGTCAGGGGCACACTCCAACACTCAGTCATCATTTACAGATATTCAGGGGCACACTCCAACACTCAGTCATCATTTACAGATAGTCAGGGGCACACTCCAACACTCAGACATCATTTACAGATAGTCAGGGGCACACTCCAACACTCCGACATCATTTACAGATAGTCAGGGGCACACTCCAACACTCCAACATCATTTACAGATAGTCAGGGGCACACTCCAACACTCAGACATCATTTACAGACAGTCAGGGGCACACTCCAACACTCAGTCATCATTTACAGATATACAGGGGCACACTCCAACACTCAGTCATCATTTACAGATATACAGGGGCACACTCCAACACTCAGACATCATTTACAGATATTCAGGGGCACACTCCAACACTCAGTCATCATTTACAGATAGTCAGGGGCACACTCCAACACTCAGACACCATTTACAGACAGTCAGGGGTACACTCCAACACTCAGACATCATTTACAGACAGTCAGGAGTGCACTCCAACACTCAGACATCATTTACAGACAGTCAGGGGCACACTCCAACACTCAGTCATCATTTACAGATATTCAGGGGCACACTCCAACACTCAGTCATCATTTACAGATAGGCATTGGGCACACTCCAACACTCAGACACCATTTACAGACAGTCAGCGGTACACTCCAACACTCAGACATCATTTACAGACAGTCAGGAGTACACTCCAACACTCAGACATCATTTACAGATAGTCAGGGGCACACTCCAACATCATTTACAGATAGTCAGGGGCACACTCCAACACTCAGATATCATTTACAGACAGTCAGGGTACACTCCAACACTCAGACATCATTTACAGACAGTCAGGGGCACACTCCAACACTCAGTCATCATTTACAGATATTCAGGGGCACACTCCAACACTCAGTCATCATTTACAGATAGTCAGGGGCACACTCCAACACTCAGACATCATTTACAGATAGTCAGGGGCACACTCCAACACTCCGACATCATTTACAGATAGTCAGGGGCACACTCCAACACTCCAACATCATTTACAGATAGTCAGGGGCACACTCCAACACTCAGACATCATTTACAGACAGTCAGGGCACACTCCAACACTCAGTCATCATTTACAGATATTCAGGGGCACACTCCAACACTCAGTCATCATTTACAGATAGGCATTGGGCACACTCCAACACTCAGACACCATTTACAGACAGTCAGCGGTACACTCCAACACTCAGACATCATTTACAGACAGTCAGGAGTACACTCCAACACTCAGACATCATTTACAGATAGTCAGGGGCACACTCCAACACTCAGACATCATTTACAGATAGTCAGGGGCACACTCCAACACTCCAACATCATTTACAGATAGTCAGGGGCACACTCCAACACTCCAACATCATTTACAGATAGTCAGGGGCACACTCCAACACTCAGATATCATTTACAGACAGTCAGGGGCACACTCCAACACTCAGACATCATTTACAGATAGTCAGGGGCACACTCCAACACTCAGACATTATTTACAGATAGTCAGGGGCACACTCCAACACTCAGTCATCATTTACAGATAGTCAGGGGCACACTCCAACATCATTTACAGATAGTCAGGGGCACACTCCAACACTCAGTCATCATTTACAGATATACAGGGGCACACTCCAACACTCAGACATCATTTATAGACAGTCAGAGGTACACTACAACACTCAGACATCATTTACAGACAGTCAGGGGCACACTCCAACACTCAGTCATCATTTACAGATATTCAGGGGAACACTCCAACACTCAGTCATCATTTACAGATATTCAGGGGCACACTCCAACACTCAGTCATCATTTACAGATAGGCATTGGGCACACTCCAACACTCAGACATCATTTACAGATAGTCAGGGGCACACTCCAACACTCCAACATCATTTACAGATAGTCAGGGGCACATTCCAACACTCCAACATCATTTACAGATAGTCAGGGGCACACTCCAACACTCAGACATCATTTACAGATAGTCAGGAACACACTCCAACACTCAGTCATCATTTACAGATAGTCAGGGGCACACTCCAACACTCCGACATCATTTACAGATAGTCAGGGGCACACTCCAACACTCAGTCATCATTTACAGATAGTCAGGGGCACACTCCAACACTCCAACATCATTTACAGATAGTCAGGAGCACACTCCAACACTCCAACATCATTTACAGACAGTCAGGGGCACACTCCAACACTCAGTCATCATTTACAGACATTCAGTGGCACACTCCAACACTCAGTCATCATTTACAGATAGTCGGGGGCACACTCCAACACTCCAACATCATTTACAGATAGTCAGGAGCACACTCCAACACTCCAACATCATTTACAGACAGTCAGGGGCACACTCCAACACTCAGTCATCATTTACAGACATTCAGTGGCACACTCCAACACTCAGTCATCATTTACAGATAGTCAGGGGCACACTCCAACACTCCAACATCATTTACAGATAGTCAGGGGCACACTCCAACACTCCAACATCATTTACAGATAGTCAGGGGCACACTCCAACACTCAGACATCATTTACAGATAGTCAGGGGCACACTCCAACACTCAGACATCATTTACAGATAGTCAGGGGCACACTCCAACACTCAGTCATCATTTACAGATAGTCAGGGGCACACTCCAACATCATTTACAGATAGTCAGGGGCACACTCCAACACTCAGACACCATTTACAGACAGTCAGGGGTACACTCCAACACTCAGACATCATTTACAGACAGTCAGGAGTGCACTCCAACACTCAGACATCATTTACAGATCGTCAGGGGCACACTCCAACACTCCGTCATCATTTACAGATAGTCAGGGGCACACTCCAACACTCCAACATCATTTACAGATAGTCAGGGGCACACTCCAACACTCCAACATCATTTACAGATAGTCAGGGGCACACTCCAACACTCAGACATCATTTACAGACAGTCAGGGGCACGCTCCAACACTCCAACATCATTTACAGATAGTCAGGGGCACACTCCAACACTCAGACATCATTTACATATAGTCAGGGGCACACTCCAACACTCAGACATGATTTACAGATAGTCAGGGGCACACTCCAACACTCAGTCATCATTTACAGATAGTCAGGGGCACACTCCAACATCATTTACAGACAGTCAGAGGTACACTCCAACACTCAGACATCAGTTACAGACAGTCAGGGGCACACTCCAACACTCAGTCATCATTTACAGATAGTCAGGGGCACACTCCAACACTCAGTCATCATTTACAGATATTCAGGGGCACACTCCAACACCCAGTCATCATTTACAGATAGTCAGGGGCACACTCCAACACTCAGACATCATTTACAGATAGTCAGGGGCACACTCCAACACTCCAACATCATTTACAGATAGTCAGGGGCACACTCCAACACTCAGACATCATTTACAGATAGTCAGGGGCACACTCCAACACTCAGTCATCATTTACAGATATACAGGGCACACTCCAACACTCAGTCATCATTTACAGATAGTCAGGGGCACACTCCAACACTCAGACATCATTTACAGATAGTCAGGGGCACACTCCAACACTCCGACATCATTTACAGATAGTCAGGGGCACACTCCAACACTCCAACATCATTTACAGATAGTCAGGGGCACACTCCAACACTCAGACATCATTTACAGACAGTCAGGGGCACACTCCAACACTCAGTCATCATTTACAGATATACAGGGGCACACTCCAACACTCAGTCATCATTTACAGATATACAGGGGCACACTCCAACACTCAGACATCATTTACAGATATTCAGGGGCACACTCCAACACTCAGTCATCATTTACAGATAGTCAGGGGCACACTCCAACACTCAGACACCATTTACAGACAGTCAGGGGTACACTCCAACACTCAGACATCATTTACAGACAGTCAGGAGTGCACTCCAACACTCAGACATCATTTACAGACAGTCAGGGGCACACTCCAACACTCAGTCATCATTTACAGATATTCAGGGGCACACTCCAACACTCAGTCATCATTTACAGATAGGCATTGGGCACACTCCAACACTCAGACACCATTTACAGACAGTCAGCGGTACACTCCAACACTCAGACATCATTTACAGACAGTCAGGAGTACACTCCAACACTCAGACATCATTTACAGATAGTCAGGGGCACACTCCAACATCATTTACAGATAGTCAGGGGCACACTCCAACACTCAGATATCATTTACAGACAGTCAGGGGTACACTCCAACACTCAGACATCATTTACAGACAGTCAGGGGCACACTCCAACACTCAGTCATCATTTACAGATATTCAGGGGCACACTCCAACACTCAGTCATCATTTACAGATAGTCAGGGGCACACTCCAACACTCAGACATCATTTACAGATAGTCAGGGGCACACTCCAACACTCCAACATCATTTAGAGATAGTCAGGGGCACACTCCAACACTCCAACATCATTTACAGATAGTCAGGGGCACACTCCAACACTCAGATATCATTTACAGACAGTCAGGGGCACACTCCAACACTCAGACATCATTTACAGATAGTCAGGGGCACACTCCAACACTCAGACATTATTTACAGATAGTCAGGGGCACACTCCAACACTCAGTCATCATTTACAGATAGTCAGGGCACACTCCAACATCATTTACAGATAGTCAGGGGCACACTCCAACACTCAGACATCATTTACAGACAGTCAGGGGTACACTCCAACACTCAGACATCATTTATAGACAGTCAGAGGTACACTACAACACTCAGACATCATTTACAGACAGTCAGGGGCACACTCCAACACTCAGTCATCATTTACAGATATTCAGGGGAACACTCCAACACTCAGTCATCATTTACAGATATTCAGGGGCACACTCCAACACTCAGTCATCATTTACAGATAGGCATTGGGCACACTCCAACACTCAGACATCATTTACAGATAGTCAGGGGCACACTCCAACACTGCAACATCATTTACAGATAGTCAGGGGCACATTCCAACACTCCAACATCATTTACAGATAGTCAGGGGCACACTCCAACACTCAGACATCATTTACAGATAGTCAGGAACACACTCCAACACTCAGTCATCATTTACAGATAGTCAGGGGCACACTCCAACACTCCGACATCATTTACAGATAGTCAGGGGCACACTCCAACACTCAGTCATCATTTACAGATAGTCAGGGCACACTCCAACACTCCAACATCATTTACAGATAGTCAGGAGCACACTCCAACACTCCAACATCATTTACAGACAGTCAGGGGCACACTCCAACACTCAGTCATCATTTACAGACATTCAGTGGCACACTCCAACACTCAGTCATCATTTACAGATAGTCGGGGCACACTCCAACACTCCAACATCATTTACAGATAGTCAGGAGCACACTCCAACACTCCAACATCATTTACAGACAGTCAGGGGCACACTCCAACACTCAGTCATCATTTACAGACATTCAGTGGCACACTCCAACACTCAGTCATCATTTACAGATAGTCAGGGGCACACTCCAACACTCAGACATCATTTACAGATAGTCAGGGGCACACTCCAACACTCAGTCATCATTTACAGATAGTCAGGGGCACACTCCAACATCATTTACAGATAGTCAGGGGCACACTCCAACACTCAGACACCATTTACAGACAGTCAGGGGCACGCTCCAACACTCCAACATCATTTACAGATAGTCAGGGGCACACTCCAACACTCAGACATCATTTACAGATAGTCAGGGGCACACTCCAACACTCAGACATCATTTACAGACAGTCAGGGGCACGCTCCAACACTCCAACATCATTTACAGATAGTCAGGGGCACACTCCAACACTCAGACATCATTTACAGATAGTCAGGGGCACACTCCAACACTCCAACATCATTTACATATAGTCAGGGGCACACTCCAACACTCAGACATCATTTACAGATAGTCAGGGGCACACTCCAACACTCAGTCATCATTTACAGATAGTCAGGGGCACACTCCAACATCATTTACAGACAGTCAGAGGTACACTCCAACACTCAGACATCAGTTACAGACAGTCAGGGGCACACTCCAACACTCAGTCATCATTTACAGATAGTCAGGGGCACACTCCAACACTCAGTCATCATTTACAGATATTCAGGGGCACACTCCAACACTCAGTCATCATTTACAGATAGTCAGGGGCACACTCCAACACTCAGACATCATTTACAGATAGTCAGGGGCACACTCCAACACTCCAACATCATTTACAGATAGTCAGGGGCACACTCCAACACTCCAACATCATTTACAGATAGTCAGGGGCACACTCCAACACTCAGTCATCATTTACAGATATACAGGGGCACACTCCAACACTCAGTCATCATTTACAGATAGTCAGGGGCACACTCCAACACTCAGACATCATTTACAGATATTCAGGGGCACACTCCAACACTCCGACATCATTTACAGATAGTCAGGGGCACACTCCAACACTCCAACATCATTTACAGATATTCAGGGGCACACTCCAACACTCAGTCATCATTTACAGATATACAGGGGCACACTCCAACACTCAGTCATCATTTACAGATATACAGGGGCACACTCCAACACTCAGACATCATTTACAGATATTCAGGGGCACACTCCAACACTCAGTCATCATTTACAGATATACAGGGGCACACTCCAACACTCAGTCATCATTTACAGATAGTCAGGGGCACACTCCAACACTCAGACACCATTTACAGACAGTCAGGGGTACACTCCAACACTCAGACATCATTTACAGACAGTCAGGAGTGCACTCCAACACTCAGACATCATTTACAGATAGTCAGGGGCACACTCCAACACTCCGACATCATTTACAGATAGTCAGGGGCACACTCCAACACTCCAACATCATTTACAGATAGTCAGGGGCACACTCCAACACTCAGACATCATTTACAGACAGTCAGGGGCACACTCCAACACTCAGTCATCATTTACAGATATTCAGGGGCACACTCCAACACTCAGTCATCATTTACAGATAGGCATTGGGCACACTCCAACACTCAGACACCATTTACAGACAGTCAGCGGTACACTCCAACACTCAGACATCATTTACAGACAGTCAGGAGTACACTCCAACACTCAGACATCATTTACAGATAGTCAGGGGCACACTCCAACACTCAGACATCATTTACAGATAGTCAGGGGCACACTCCAACACTCCAACATCATTTACAGATAGTCAGGGGCACACTCCAACACTCCAACATCATTTACAGATAGTCAGGGGCACACTCCAACACTCAGATATCATTTACAGACAGTCAGGGGCACACTCCAACACTCAGACATCATTTACAGATAGTCAGGGGCACACTCCAACACTCAGACATTATTTACAGATAGTCAGGGGCACACTCCAACACTCAGTCATCATTTACAGATAGTCAGGGGCACACTCCAACATCATTTACAGATAGTCAGGGGCACACTCCAACACTCAGACATCATTTACAGACAGTCAGGGGTACACTCCAACACTCAGACATCATTTATAGACAGTCAGAGGTACACTACAACACTCAGACATCATTTACAGACAGTCAGGGGCACACTCCAACACTCAGTCATCATTTACAGATATTCAGGGAACACTCCAACACTCAGTCATCATTTACAGATATTCAGGGGCACACTCCAACACTCAGTCATCATTTACAGATAGGCATTGGGCACACTCCAACACTCAGACATCATTTACAGATAGTCAGGGGCACACTCCAACACTCCAACATCATTTACAGATAGTCAGGGGCACATTCCAACACTCCAACATCATTTACAGATAGTCAGGGGCACACTCCAACACTCAGACATCATTTACAGATAGTCAGGAACACACTCCAACACTCAGTCATCATTTACAGATAGTCAGGGGCACACTCCAACACTCCGACATCATTTACAGATAGTCAGGGGCACACTCCAACACTCAGTCATCATTTACAGATAGTCAGGGGCACACTCCAACACTCCAACATCATTTACAGATAGTCAGGAGCACACTCCAACACTCCAACATCATTTACAGACAGTCAGGGGCACACTCCAACACTCAGTCATCATTTACAGACATTCAGTGGCACACTCCAACACTCAGTCATCATTTACAGATAGTCGGGGGCACACTCCAACACTCCAACATCATTTACAGATAGTCAGGAGCACACTCCAACACTCCAACATCATTTACAGACAGTCAGGGGCACACTCCAACACTCAGTCATCATTTACAGACATTCAGTGGCACACTCCAACACTCAGTCATCATTTACAGATAGTCAGGGGCACACTCCAACACTCCAACATCATTTACAGATAGTCAGGGGCACACTCCAACACTCCAACATCATTTACAGATAGTCAGGGGCACACTCCAACACTCAGACATCATTTACAGATAGTCAGGGGCACACTCCAACACTCAGACATCATTTACAGATAGTCAGGGGCACACTCCAACACTCAGTCATCATTTACAGATAGTCAGGGGCACACTCCAACATCATTTACAGATAGTCAGGGGCACACTCCAACACTCAGACACCATTTACAGACAGTCAGGGGTACACTCCAACACTCAGACATCATTTACAGACAGTCAGAGGTACACTCCAACACTCAGACATCAGTTACAGACAGTCAGGGGCACACTCCAACACTCAGTCATCATTTACAGATAGTCAGGGGCACACTCCAACACTCAGTCATCATTTACAGATATTCAGGGGCACACTCCAACACCCAGTCATCATTTACAGATAGTCAGGGGCACACTCCAACACTCAGACATCATTTACAGATAGTCAGGGGCACACTCCAACACTCCAACATCATTTACAGATAGTCAGGGGCACACTCCAACACTCAGACATCATTTACAGATAGTCAGGGGCACACTCCAACACTCAGTCATCATTTACAGATATACAGGGGCACACTCCAACACTCAGTCATCATTTACAGATAGTCAGGGGCACACTCCAACACTCAGACATCATTTACAGATAGTCAGGGGCACACTCCAACACTCCGACATCATTTACAGATAGTCAGGGGCACACTCCAACACTCCAACATCATTTACAGATAGTCAGGGGCACACTCCAACACTCAGACATCATTTACAGACAGTCAGGGGCACACTCCAACACTCAGTCATCATTTACAGATATACAGGGGCACACTCCAACACTCAGACATCATTTACAGATATTCAGGGGCACACTCCAACACTCAGTCATCATTTACAGATATACAGGGGCACACTCCAACACTCAGTCATCATTTACAGATAGTCAGGGGCACACTCCAACACTCAGACACCATTTACAGACAGTCAGGGGTACACTCCAACACTCAGACATCATTTACAGACAGTCAGGAGTGCACTCCAACACTCAGACATCATTTACAGATAGTCAGGGGCACACTCCAACACTCCGACATCATTTACAGATAGTCAGGGGCACACTCCAACACTCCAACATCATTTACAGATAGTCAGGGGCACACTCCAACACTCAGACATCATTTACAGACAGTCAGGGGCACACTCCAACACTCAGTCATCATTTACAGATATTCAGGGGCACACTCCAACACTCAGTCATCATTTACAGATAGGCATTGGGCACACTCCAACACTCAGACACCATATACAGACAGTCAGCGGTACACTCCAACACTCAGACATCATTTACAGACAGTCAGGAGTACACTCCAACACTCAGACATCATTTACAGATAGTCAGGGCACACTCCAACATCATTTACAGATAGTCAGGGGCACACTCCAACACTCAGATATCATTTACAGACAGTCAGGGGTACACTCCAACACTCAGACATCATTTACAGACAGTCAGGGGCACACTCCAACACTCAGTCATCATTTACAGATATTCAGGGGCACACTCCAACACTCAGTCATCATTTACAGATAGTCAGGGGCACACTCCAACACTCAGACATCATTTACAGATAGTCAGGGGCACACTCCAACACTCCAACATCATTTACAGATAGTCAGGGGCACACTCCAACACTCCAACATCATTTACAGATAGTCAGGGGCACACTCCAACACTCAGATATCATTTACAGACAGTCAGGGGCACACTCCAACACTCAGACATCATTTACAGATAGTCAGGGGCACACTCCAACACTCAGACATTATTTACAGATAGTCAGGGGCACACTCCAACACTCAGTCATCATTTACAGATAGTCAGGGGCACACTCCAACATCATTTACAGATAGTCAGGGGCACACTCCAACACTCAGACATCATTTACAGACAGTCAGGGGTACACTCCAACACTCAGACATCATTTATAGACAGTCAGAGGTACACTACAACACTCAGACATCATTTACAGACAGTCAGGGGCACACTCCAACACTCAGTCATCATTTACAGATATTCAGGGGAACACTCCAACACTCAGTCATCATTTACAGATATTCAGGGGCACACTCCAACACTCAGTCATCATTTACAGATAGGCATTGGGCACACTCCAACACTCAGACATCATTTACAGATAGTCAGGGGCACACTCCAACACTCCAACATCATTTACAGATAGTCAGGGGCACATTCCAACACTCCAACATCATTTACAGATAGTCAGGGGCACACTCCAACACTCAGACATCATTTACAGATAGTCAGGAACACACTCCAACACTCAGTCATCATTTACAGATAGTCAGGGGCACACTCCAACACTCCGACATCATTTACAGATAGTCAGGGCACACTCCAACACTCAGTCATCATTTACAGATAGTCAGGGCACACTCCAACACTCCAACATCATTTACAGATAGTCAGGAGCACACTCCAACACTCCAACATCATTTACAGACAGTCAGGGGCACACTCCAACACTCAGTCATCATTTACAGACATTCAGTGGCACACTCCAACACTCAGTCATCATTTACAGATAGTCGGGGCACACTCCAACACTCCAACATCATTTACAGATAGTCAGGAGCACACTCCAACACTCCAACATCATTTACAGACAGTCAGGGGCACACTCCAACACTCAGTCATCATTTACAGACATTCAGTGGCACACTCCAACACTCAGTCATCATTTACAGATAGTCAGGGGCACACTCCAACACTCCAACATCATTTACAGATAGTCAGGGGCACACTCCAACACTCCAACATCATTTACAGATAGTCAGGGGCACACTCCAACACTCAGACATCATTTACAGATAGTCAGGGGCACACTCCAACACTCAGACATCATTTACAGATAGTCAGGGGCACACTCCAACACTCAGTCATCATTTACAGATAGTCAGGGGCACACTCCAACATCATTTACAGATAGTCAGGGGCACACTCCAACACTCAGACACCATTTACAGAGAGTCAGGGGTACACTCCAACACTCAGACATCATTTACAGACAGTCAGGAGTGCACTCCAACACTCAGACATCATTTACAGATAGTCAGGGGCACACTCCAACACTCCGTCATCATTTACAGATAGTCAGGGGCACACTCCAACACTCCAACATCATTTACAGATAGTCAGGGGCACACTCCAACACTCCAACATCATTTACAGATAGTCAGGGGCACACTCCAACACTCAGACATCATTTACAGACAGTCAGGGGCACGCTCCAACACTCCAACATCATTTACAGATAGTCAGGGGCACACTCCAACACTCAGACATCATTTACATATAGTCAGGGGCACACTCCAACACTCAGACATGATTTACAGATAGTCAGGGGCACACTCCAACACTCAGTCATCATTTACAGATAGTCAGGGGCACACTCCAACATCATTTACAGACAGTCAGAGGTACACTCCAACACTCAGACATCAGTTACAGACAGTCAGGGGCACACTCCAACACTCAGTCATCATTTACAGATAGTCAGGGGCACACTCCAACACTCAGTCATCATTTACAGATATTCAGGGGCACACTCCAACACCCAGTCATCATTTACAGATAGTCAGGGGCACACTCCAACACTCAGACATCATTTACAGATAGTCAGGGGCACACTCCAACACTCCAACATCATTTACAGATAGTCAGGGGCACACTCCAACACTCCAACATCATTTACAGATAGTCAGGGGCACACTCCAACACTCAGTCATCATTTACAGATATACAGGGGCACACTCCAACACTCAGTCATCATTTACAGATAGTCAGGGGCACACTCCAACACTCAGACATCATTTACAGATAGTCAGGGGCACACTCCAACACTCCGACATCATTTACAGATAGTCAGGGGCACACTCCAACACTCCAACATCATTTACAGATAGTCAGGGGCACACTCCAACACTCAGACATCATTTACAGACAGTCAGGGGCACACTCCAACACTCAGTCATCATTTACAGATATTCAGGGGCACACTCCAACACTCAGTCATCATTTACAGATAGGCATTGGGCACACTCCAACACTCAGACACCATTTACAGACAGTCAGCGGTACACTCCAACACTCAGACATCATTTACAGACAGTCAGGAGTACACTCCAACACTCAGACATCATTTACAGATAGTCAGGGGCACACTCCAACACTCAGTCATCATTTACAGATATTCAGGGGCACACTCCAACACTCCGACATCATTTACAGATAGTCAGGGCACACTCCAACACTCAGTCATCATTTACAGATATACAGGGGCACACTCCAACACTCAGTCATCATTTACAGATAGTCAGGGGCACACTCCAACACTCAGACATCATTTACAGATAGTCAGGGCACACTCCAACACTCCGACATCATTTACAGATAGTCAGGGGCACACTCCAACACTCCAACATCATTTACAGATAGTCAGGGGCACACTCCAACACTCAGACATCATTTACAGACAGTCAGGGGCACACTCCAACACTCAGTCATCATTTACAGATATTCAGGGGCACACTCCAACACTCAGTCATCATTTACAGATAGGCATTGGGCACACTCCAACACTCAGACACCATTTACAGACAGTCAGCGGTACACTCCAACACTCAGACATCATTTACAGACAGTCAGGAGTACACTCCAACACTCAGACATCATTTACAGATAGTCAGGGGCACACTCCAACATCATTTACAGATAGTCAGGGGCACACTCCAACACTCAGATATCATTTACAGACAGTCAGGGGCACACTCCAACACTCCAACATCATTTACAGATAGTCAGGGGCACACTCCAACACTCAGACATCATTTACAGATAGTCAGGGGCACACTCCAACACTCAGACATTATTTACAGATAGTCAGGGGCACACTCCAACACTCAGTCATCATTTACAGATAGTCAGGGGCACACTCCAACATCATTTACAGATAGTCAGGGGCACACTCCAACACTCAGACATCATTTACAGACAGTCAGGGGTACACTCCAACACTCAGACATCATTTATAGACAGTCAGAGGTACACTACAACACTCAGACATCATTTACAGACAGTCAGGGGCACACTCCAACACTCAGTCATCATTTACAGATATTCAGGGGCACACTCCAACACTCAGTCATCATTTACAGATAGGCATTGGGCACACTCCAACACTCAGACATCATTTACAGATAGTCAGGGGCACACTCCAACACTCCAACATCATTTACAGATAGTCAGGGGCACATTCCAACACTCCAACATCATTTACAGATAGTCAGGGGCACACTCCAACACTCAGACATCATTTACAGATAGTCAGGAACACACTCCAACACTCAGTCATCATTTACAGATAGTCAGGGGCACACTCCAACACTCCGACATCATTTACAGATAGTCAGGGGCACACTCCAACACTCCAACATCATTTACAGATAGTCAGGGGCACACTCCAACACTCAGATATCATTTACAGACAGTCAGGGGCACACTCCAACACTCAGACATCATTTACAGATAGTCAGGGGCACACTCCAACACTCAGACATTATTTACAGATAGTCAGGGGCACACTCCAACACTCAGTCATCATTTACAGATAGTCAGGGGCACACTCCAACATCATTTACAGATAGTCAGGGGCACACTCCAACACTCAGACATCATTTACAGACAGTCAGGGGTACACTCCAACACTCAGACATCATTTATAGACAGTCAGAGGTACACTACAACACTCAGACATCATTTACAGACAGTCAGGGGCACACTCCAACACTCAGTCATCATTTACAGATATTCAGGGGAACACTCCAACACTCAGTCATCATTTACAGATATTCAGGGGCACACTCCAACACTCAGTCATCATTTACAGATAGGCATTGGGCACACTCCAACACTCAGACATCATTTACAGATAGTCAGGGGCACACTCCAACACTCCAACATCATTTACAGATAGTCAGGGGCACATTCCAACACTCCAACATCATTTACAGATAGTCAGGGGCACACTCCAACACTCAGACATCATTTACAGATAGTCAGGAACACACTCCAACACTCAGTCATCATTTACAGATAGTCAGGGGCACACTCCAACACTCCGACATCATTTACAGATAGTCAGGGGCACACTCCAACACTCAGTCATCATTTACAGATAGTCAGGGGCACACTCCAACACTCCAACATCATTTACAGATAGTCAGGAGCACACTCCAACACTCCAACATCATTTACAGACAGTCAGGGCACACTCCAACACTCAGTCATCATTTACAGACATTCAGTGGCACACTCCAACACTCAGTCATCATTTACAGATAGTCGGGGGCACACTCCAACACTCAACATCATTTACAGATAGTCAGGAGCACACTCCAACACTCCAACATCATTTACAGACAGTCAGGGGCACACTCCAACACTCAGTCATCATTTACAGACATTCAGTGGCACACTCCAACACTCAGTCATCATTTACAGATAGTCAGGGGCACACTCCAACACTCCAACATCATTTACAGATAGTCAGGGGCACACTCCAACACTCCAACATCATTTACAGATAGTCAGGGGCACACTCCAACACTCAGACATCATTTACAGATAGTCAGGGGCACACTCCAACACTCAGACATCATTTACAGATAGTCAGGGGCACACTCCAACACTCAGTCATCATTTACAGATAGTCAGGGGCACACTCCAACATCATTTACAGATAGTCAGGGGCACACTCCAACACTCAGACACCATTTACAGAGAGTCAGGGGTACACTCCAACACTCAGACATCATTTACAGACAGTCAGGAGTGCACTCCAACACTCAGACATCATTTACAGATAGTCAGGGGCACACTCCAACACTCCGTCATCATTTACAGATAGTCAGGGGCACACTCCAACACTCCAACATCATTTACAGATAGTCAGGGGCACACTCCAACACTCCAACATCATTTACAGATAGTCAGGGGCACACTCCAACACTCAGACATCATTTACAGACAGTCAGGGGCACGCTCCAACACTCCAACATCATTTACAGATAGTCAGGGGCACACTCCAACACTCAGACATCATTTACATATAGTCAGGGGCACACTCCAACACTCAGACATGATTTACAGATAGTCAGGGGCACACTCCAACACTCAGTCATCATTTACAGATAGTCAGGGGCACACTCCAACATCATTTACAGACAGTCAGAGGTACACTCCAACACTCAGACATCAGTTACAGACAGTCAGGGGCACACTCCAACACTCAGTCATCATTTACAGATAGTCAGGGGCACACTCCAACACTCAGTCATCATTTACAGATATTCAGGGGCACACTCCAACACCCAGTCATCATTTACAGATAGTCAGGGGCACACTCCAACACTCAGACATCATTTACAGATAGTCAGGGGCACACTCCAACACTCCAACATCATTTACAGATAGTCAGGGGCACACTCCAACACTCCAACATCATTTACAGATAGTCAGGGGCACACTCCAACACTCAGTCATCATTTACAGATATACAGGGGCACACTCCAACACTCAGTCATCATTTACAGATAGTCAGGGGCACACTCCAACACTCAGACATCATTTACAGATAGTCAGGGGCACACTCCAACACTCCGACATCATTTACAGATAGTCAGGGGCACACTCCAACACTCCAACATCATTTACAGATAGTCAGGGGCACACTCCAACACTCAGACATCATTTACAGACAGTCAGGGGCACACTCCAACACTCAGTCATCATTTACAGATATTCAGGGGCACACTCCAACACTCAGTCATCATTTACAGATAGGCATTGGGCACACTCCAACACTCAGACACCATTTACAGACAGTCAGCGGTACACTCCAACACTCAGACATCATTTACAGACAGTCAGGAGTACACTCCAACACTCAGACATCATTTACAGATAGTCAGGGGCACACTCCAACACTCAGTCATCATTTACAGATATTCAGGGGCACACTCCAACACTCCGACATCATTTACAGATAGTCAGGGGCACACTCCAACACTCAGTCATCATTTACAGATATACAGGGGCACACTCCAACACTCAGTCATCATTTACAGATAGTCAGGGGCACACTCCAACACTCAGACATCATTTACAGATAGTCAGGGGCACACTCCAACACTCCGACATCATTTACAGATAGTCAGGGGCACACTCCAACACTCCAACATCATTTACAGATAGTCAGGGGCACACTCCAACACTCAGACATCATTTACAGACAGTCAGGGGCACACTCCAACACTCAGTCATCATTTACAGATATTCAGGGGCACACTCCAACACTCAGTCATCATTTACAGATAGGCATTGGGCACACTCCAACACTCAGACACCATTTACAGACAGTCAGCGGTACACTCCAACACTCAGACATCATTTACAGACAGTCAGGAGTACACTCCAACACTCAGACATCATTTACAGATAGTCAGGGGCACACTCCAACATCATTTACAGATAGTCAGGGGCACACTCCAACACTCAGATATCATTTACAGACAGTCAGGGGCACACTCCAACACTCCAACATCATTTACAGATAGTCAGGGGCACACTCCAACACTCAGACATCATTTACAGATAGTCAGGGGCACACTCCAACACTCAGACATTATTTACAGATAGTCAGGGGCACACTCCAACACTCAGTCATCATTTACAGATAGTCAGGGGCACACTCCAACATCATTTACAGATAGTCAGGGGCACACTCCAACACTCAGACATCATTTACAGACAGTCAGGGGTACACTCCAACACTCAGACATCATTTATAGACAGTCAGAGGTACACTACAACACTCAGACATCATTTACAGACAGTCAGGGGCACACTCCAACACTCAGTCATCATTTACAGATATTCAGGGGCACACTCCAACACTCAGTCATCATTTACAGATAGGCATTGGGCACACTCCAACACTCAGACATCATTTACAGATAGTCAGGGGCACACTCCAACACTCCAACATCATTTACAGATAGTCAGGGGCACATTCCAACACTCCAACATCATTTACAGATAGTCAGGGGCACACTCCAACACTCAGACATCATTTACAGATAGTCAGGAACACACTCCAACACTCAGTCATCATTTACAGATAGTCAGGGGCACACTCCAACACTCCGACATCATTTACAGATAGTCAGGGGCACACTCAACACTCAGACATCATTTACAGACAGTCAGCAGTACACTCCAACACTCAGACATCATTTACAGATAGTCAGGGGCACACTCCAACACTCTGTCATCATTTACAGATAGTCAGGGGCACACTCCAACACTCCAACATCATTTACAGATAGTCAGGGGCACACTCCAACACCATTTACAGATAGTCAGGGGCACACTCCAACACTCAGACATCATTTACAGACAGTCAGGGGCACACTCCAACACTCAGTCATCATTTACAGATATTCAGGGGCACACTCCAACACTCAGACATCATTTACATATAGTCAGGGGCACACTCCAACACTCATACATCATTTACAGATAGTCAGGGGCACACTCCAACACTCAGTCATCATTTACAGATAGTCAGGGGCACACTCCAACATCATTTACAGATAGTCAGGGGCACACTCCAACACTCCAACATCATTTACAGATAGTCAGGGGCACACTCCAACACTCAGTCATCATTTACAGATATACAGGGGCACACTCCAACACTCAGTCATCATTTACAGATAGTCAGGGGCACACTCCAACACTCAGACATCATTTACAGATAGTCAGGGGCACACTCCAACACTCCAACATCATTTACAGATAGTCAGGGGCACACTCCAACACTTCAACATCATTTACAGATAGTCAGGGGCACACTCCAACACTCAGACATCATTTACAGACAGTCAGGGGCACACTCCAACACTCAGTCATCATTTACAGATATTCAGGGGCACACTCCAACACTCAGTCATCATTTACAGATAGGCATTGGGCACACTCCAACACTCAGACACCATTTACAGACAGTCAGCGGTACACTCCAACACTCAGACATCATTTACAGACAGTCAGGAGTACACTCCAACACTCAGACATCATTTACAGATAGTCAGGGGCACACTCCAACATCATTTACAGATAGTCAGGGGCACACTCCAACACTCAGACATCATTTACAGACAGTCAGGGGTACACTGCAACACTCAGACATCATTTACAGACAGTCAGGGGCACACTCCAACACTCAGTCATCATTTACAGATATTCAGGGGCACACTCCAACACTCAGTCATCATTTACAGATAGTCAGGGGCACACTCCAACACTCAGACATCATTTACAGATAGTCAGGGGCACACTCCAACACTCCAACATCATTTACAGATAGTCAGGGGCACACTCCAACACTCCAACATCATTTACAGATAGTCAGGGGCACACTCCAACACTCAGATATCATTTACAGACAGTCAGGGGCACACTCCAACACTCCAACATCATTTACAGATAGTCAGGGGCACACTCCAACACTCAGACATCATTTACAGATAGTCAGGGGCACACTCCAACACTCAGACATCATTTACAGATAGTCAGGGGCACACTCCAACACTCCGACATCATTTACAGATAGTCAGGGGCACACTCCAACACTCCAACATCATTTACAGATAGTCAGGGGCACACTCCAACACTCAGACATCATTTACAGACAGTCAGGGGCACACTCCAACACTCAGTCATCATTTACAGATATTCAGGGGCACACTCCAACACTCAGTCATCATTTACAGATAGGCATTGGGCACACTCCAACACTCAGACACCATTTACAGACAGTCAGCGGTACACTCCAACACTCAGACATCATTTACAGATAGTCAGGGGCACACTCCAACATCATTTACAGATAGTCAGGGGCACACTCCAACACTCAGACATCATTTACAGACAGTCAGGGGTACACTCCAACACTCAGACATCATTTACAGACAGTCAGGGGCACACTCCAACACTCAGTCATCATTTACAGATAGTCAGGGGCACACTCCAACACACATCATTTACAGATAGTCAACACTCCAACACTCAGACATCATTTACAGATAGTCAGGGGCACACTCCAACACTCCAACATCATTTACAGATAGTCAGGGGCACACTCCAACACTCCAACATCATTTACAGATAGTCAGGGGCACACTCCAACACTCAGTCATCATTTACAGGGCACACTCCAACACTCAGACATCATTTACAGATAGTCAGGGGCACACTCCAACACTCAGACATCATTTACAGATAGTCAGGGGCACACTCCAACACTCAGACATCATTTACAGATAGTCAGGGGCACACTCCAACACTCAGACATCATTTACAGATAGTCAGGGGCACACTCCAACACTCAGACATCATTTACAGATAGTCAGGGGCACACTCCAACACTCAGACATAATTTACAGACAGTCAGGGGTACACTCCAACACTCAGACATCATTTATAGACAGTCAGTACACTACAACACTCAGACATCATTTACAGACAGTCAGGGGCACACTCCAACACTCAGTCATCATTTACAGATATTCAGGGGCACACTCCAACACTCAGTCATCATTTACAGATATTCAGGGGCACACTCCAACACTCAGTCATCATTTACAGATAGGCATTGGGCACACTCCAACACTCAGACATAATTTACAGATAGTCAGGGCACACTCCAACACTCAACATCATTTACAGATACAGGGCACATTCCAACACTCCAACATCATTTACAGATAGTCAGGGGCACACTCCAACACTCAGACATCATTTACAGATAGTCAGGAACACACTCCAACACTCAGACATCATTTACAGATAGTCAGCACACTCCAACATCCGACATCATTTATAGTCAGGGGCACACTCCAACACTCAGACATCATTTACAGATAGTCAGTACACTCCAACACTCAGGGTCACATCATTTACACTCCAACACTCAGACATCATTTACAGATAGTCAGGGGCACACTCCAACACTCAGTCATCATTTACAGATCATTTCAGATAGGGCACACTCCAACACATTTACAGTCATCATTTACAGATAGTCAGGGGCACACTCCAACACTCAACATCATTTACAGATAGTCAGGGGCACACTCCAACACTCCAACATCATTTACAGATAGTCAGGGGCACACTCCAACACTCCAACATCATTTACAGATAGTCAGGGGCACACTCCAACACAGATAGTCAGGGGCACACTCCAACACCAACATCATTTACAGATAGTCAGGGGCAACACTCATCAACACTCACACTCCAACATCATTTACAGATAGTCAGGGGCACACTCCAACACTCCAACATCATTTACAGATAGTCAGGGGCACACTCCAACACTCAGACATCATTTACAGATAGTCAGGGGCACACTCCAACACTCAGTCATCATTTACAGATAGTCAGGGGCACACTCCAACACTCAGACATCATTTCATTTACACTCCAACACTCAGACATCATTTACAGATAGTCAGGGGCACTCCAACATCATTTACAGAGTCAGGGGCACACTCCAACACTCAGACATCATTTACAGACAGTCAGGGGTACACTCCAACACTCAGACATCATTTAGTCAGCACACTCCAACACAGACATCATTTACAGATATTCAGGGGTACACTACAACACTCAGACATCATTTACAGATAGTCAGGGGCACACTCCAACACTCAGACATCATTTACAGATAGTCAGGGGCACACTCCAACACTCCAACATCATTTACAGATATTTACAGGGGCACACTCCAACACTCAGTCATCATTTACAGATAGGCATTTACAGGGCACACTCCAACACTCAGACATCATTTACAGATAGTCAGGGGCACACTCCAACACTCAGTCATCATTTACAGATAGTCAGGGGCACACATCCAACACTCCAACACCAGACATCATTTACAGATAGTCAGGGGCACACTCCAACACTCAGACATCATTTACAGATAGTCAGGAACACACTCCAACACTCAGTCATCATTTACAGATAGTCAGGGGCACACTCCAACACTCCGACATCATTTACAGATAGTCAGGGGCACACTCCAACACTCAGACACCATTTACAGACAGTCAGGGGTACACTCCAACACTCAGACATCATTTACAGACAGTCAGCAGTACACTCCAACACTCAGACATCATTTACAGATAGTCAGGGGCACACTCCAACACTCTGTCATCATTTACAGATAGTCACGGGCACACTCCAACACTCCAACATCATTTACAGATAGTCAGGGGCACACTCCAACACTATTTACAGATAGTCAGGGGCACACTCCAACACTCAGACATCATTTACAGACAGTCAGGGGCACACTCCAACACTCAGTAATCATTTACAGATATTCAGGGGCACACTCCAACACTCAGACATCATTTACATATAGTCAGGGGCACACTCCAACACTCATACATCATTTACAGATAGTCAGGGGCACACTCCAACACTCAGTCATCATTTACAGATAGTCAGGGGCACACTCCAACATCATTTACAGATAGTCAGGGGCACACTCCAACACTCAGACATAATTTACAGACAGTCAGGGGTACACTCCAACACTCAGACATCATTTATTGACAGTCAGAGGTACACTCCAACACTCAGACATCATTTACAGATAGTCAGGGGCACACTCCAACACTCTGTCATCATTTACAGATAGTCAGGGGCACACTCCAACACTCAGACATCATTTACAGACAGTCAGGGGCACACTCCAACACTCAGTCATCATTTACAGATATTCAGGGGCACACTCCAACACTCAGTCATCATTTACAGACAGTCAGGGGCACACTCCAACACTCAGTCATCATTTACAGATAGTCAGGGGCACACTCCAACACTCCAACATCATTTACAGATAGTCAGGGGCACACTCCAACACTCAGACATCATTTACAGACAGTCAGGGGCACACTCCAACACTCAGTCATTATTTACAGATAGTCAGGGGCACACTCCAACACTCAGTCATCATTTACAGATAGGCATTGGGCACACTCCAACACTCAGACATCATTTACAGATAGTCAGAGGCACACTCCAACATCATTTACAGATAGCCAGGGGTACACTACAACACTCAGACATCATTTACAGATAGTCAGGGGCACACTCCAACACTTAGTCATCCTTTACAAACTAAGCTTTTTTGTTTAGTGAGTCCTCCAGATCAGAGGCAGTTGGGATGACCCAGGATGTTCTCTTGATAAGTGTGTGAATTGGACCATTTTCCTGTCCAGGCTAAGCATTCAAAATGTATTGAGTTCTTTTGCGTGTCAGGGAGTAAAAAGTACATACTTTTCTTTAGGAATGTAGTAAAGTATAAAGAAATGGTTAAATACAGATCAACTCCAAAAAGGTTTTATTCAGCTTGAAAATGAGAAGTCACACCTAATGAAGAGGATCCTTGTGTTTTAGGTATTGAAATGCTCAGTAAGACAGAGCAACGAAAGTACTTTACACCATTGCATTTTTTCCAAAAGTGTTGGAATCCCTTGCCGCTGTGTTTACAAGTTCCAACACTGGAATGTGTGATATAATCTAGGCCTACACCTTGATTAGGAATCCCTTGCCGCTGTGTTTACAAGTTCCAACACTGGAATGTGTGATATAATCTAGGCCTACACCTTGATTAGGCGGATAGAAATCCTCAATATTTTGTTTCATGATTTTCAATTTCAGAGCCATTTCAGAGCTATATTGCCTAGGCCCACACTTCCTCATTCTGAACTTCTAACGCTAGTGGGACGGGTGTGGCTTCGTGGCAATCACAAGAGCAGCAGCTCATCGACGTGACAGCTCCAACGCAGTTACACCTCTGACACCGCCAAAACATCAGCTCTGCGGATGTCAGCTATCGCCGGTTAACGCTTGATCTGATTGAATCAAGGCCATAGATAGACAGATGTTTAAAATATATTTGTGCACTGGGTCATACAGTGGGCCAAAAAAGTATTTAGTCAGCCACCAATTGTGCAAGTTCTCCCTCTTAAAAATATGAGAAAGGCCTCTAATTTTCATCATAGGTACACTTCAACTATGACAGACAAAATGAGAAAAAAAATCCAGAAAATCACATTGTAGGATTTTTTATGAATTTATTTGCAAATTATGGTGGAAATTAAGTATTTGGTCAATAACAAAAGTTTATCTCAATATTTTGTTATATACCCTTTGTTGGCAATGACAGAGGTCAAACGTTTTCTGTAAGTCTTCACAAGGTTTTCACACGCTGGTATTTTGGCCCATTCCTCCATGCAGATGTCCTCTAGAGCAGTGATGTTTTGGGGATGTTGCTGGGCAACACGGACTTTCAACTCCCTCCAAAGATTATCTATGGGGTTGAGATCTGGAGACTGGCTAGGCCACTCCAGGACCTTGAAATGCTTCTTACGAAGCCACTCCTTCGTTGCCCGGGCCGTGCGTTTGGGATCATTGGCATGCTGAAAGACCCAGCCACGTTTCATCTTCAATGCCCTTGCTGATGGTAGGCTTTGTTACTTTGGTCCCAGCTTTCTGCAGGTCATTCACTAGGTCCCCCCGTGTGGTTCTGGGATTTCTGCTCACCGTTCTTGTGATCATTTTGACCCCACAGGGTGAGATCTTGCGTGGAGCCCCAGATCGAGGGAGATTATCAGTGGTCTTGTATGTCTTCCATTTCCTAATAATTTCTCCCACAGTTGATTTCTTCAAACCATGCTGCTTACCTATTGCAGATTCAGTCTTCCCAGCCTGGTGCAGGTCTACAATTTTGTTTCTGGTGTCCTTTGACAGCTCTTTGGTCTTGGCCATAGTGGAGTTTGGAGTGTGACTGTTTGAGGTTGTGGACAGGTGTCTTTTATACTGATAACAAGTTCAAACAGGTGCCATTAATAAAGGTAACGAGTGGAGGACAGAGGAGCCTCTTAAAGAAGAAGTTAAGGGTCTGTGAGAGCCAGAAATCTTGCTTGTTTGTAGGTGACCAAATACTTATTTTTCACCATAATTTGCAAATAAATTCAGTGGGAGAACTTGCACAATTGGTGGCTGACTAAATACTTTTTTTGCCCCACTGTTCATACACATATGCACACATTCCTATTCAAAAGCTTGCATTCAGTCATGCACTTACGTGTACCCTCACAACACATCATCCATGCACACTGATGGGGAATTGATGTCATCAGTAGGCTTACGTCCAATGTTGCTTCCTAATTGTCTAGTTTCTGTCTCCTATAGTCCTGTTGTTTCTGTGTTTCTACTACTCTCAGTGCTTCTCTTTCCTCGAGAACAAAGGCTGAGTACTAGGGAAGTCTTTTGAAATACATTTAAGATAAAAACGGAGGGAAAAACTAAGTGTTGCATGACAAATGGCCTCCCTTATTCCATATATAGAGAGCAACACAAAGACGGGAGGGAGGGTTTAGTTCCAGACCCTAGTAGAATCTTTGCCAAGGGGCATTGAATCTGTTCTGGCTCGTGGTGGCCCAACGCTGGCAAGGAAGATGACAAAATGACAAGATGACAAGGAAGATGTGTGTTTTAAAAAGAGACACAGGAAGAGGCCATCAAGTTAAAGGGGGATTCTGGGATGCTGGAGTCTCCCTGGGAGGTCCAAGCAGCACTACACACACGCAGCGTGTGGAGCAGGACGAGCCCCACGGCTTCTGTAATGTCCAACGACCAAACTAGGTTCCACGTCTCCTCTTTGGGGATCAAAGAGCGGTGGACAGGAAGAGGTGACTGTGTGTGATTGTGTTTGTGTGTGTGTCACAGTGTGTATGTTACAGTGTGTGTGTTGTGTTAGTGAGACTATGGGCCTTGCTTGACCGTATCCTGAACCACACAGCACATGATGCTGACATACCAAGAGAGAGAGGAGAGAGTTACTAAACTGGACTAAACACACCAATTAACCCTGACACTAATGTCTCGTAGCACTGCTATGAACTGAACGCTAACAGTCCAAACCCCATTTCACTTCTAAGCTTGAAGGGCTTACCTCAGAAGAACAGAGTGCATTATTTTTCTAATTTACGCTAGCTAAGGATCTTACGATGTTTATGGTGATGTAATGGAGTACTGATGGCAATACCACCCAATAAACATGAGAATGGTTTTACAGAGAACAGAGACATGTGCAGTGGTGCTTGTTTGTATTGTGGATAAAGAAAATACAATTATATGAGTGGCACTGTGGTTAAATTGAGACCCCTGACCTCTTACTTTTTATCTCACAGCTTAGACGTAGGCCTCTTTACACTTCACAGTGTAACCAAAATCAGCTTCAATAGTTACATGATCAGTCTGCTCATTGGGTTCACGTTCAACAATGAGCATCTACAACTAGAACAAGCAAGGGATTGCAAGTAACAGGCTACCAATATATACAATATTCTGTCTCCCTACATAGATTGGCTATGATCAGAGCCATATATTTATTATTATAGACCGGGTGGTTCGAGCCCTGAATGATGATTGGCTGAAAGCTGTGGTTTATCATACCGTTTACCATGGGTATGAGTACGACCAAACATGTCATTTTACTGTTCTAATTATGTAGGTAACCAGTTTACAATAGCAATAAGGCACCTCTGGGGTTTGTGATATATGGCCTATATACCATGGCTGTCGGCTGTGTCCAGGCACTCCGCGTGCGTCGTGGGTGAGAACAGTCCTTAGCCGTAGTATATTGGCCATATACCACACCCCCTCGTGCCTTAAATATATATTGAATTAAATACATGGCTCTGGTAGAGACGTAACATGGTCATTTTTACCAGTCCAGGACCTCCACACTCAGATAGGAATGTGAACCTTGCCTCTCCACTGCCTCTGCCTGTCTGAACCTAAACAACCTAGTGGGTCTCAACTGAGATTTGTAGCATGACACCCTCGGCTAGCTGACAGCCAGGGCTCAGTGTTTCATCTGCTTCGGACAGCTCTGAACCATGTGTATAAACTGTCCATTTGCCTTGACAGAAAGCCAGAAGATGTCAACTGCACTTGAGTTACTTTTCTCCATGTGGGGTGAGCCTCGGTATGGGTGAGCCCCAGTTTCTGCTCCTATCCAATGTTTTCCCATACCTTAGGGGTCAACTGGTCATCAATGGCTCTGTTTTGGTTTATAGATTTGTATGTAAGCAGGGCTATTCAGCGCCTGTGCAAACGTGTCTCTCTATTATGCGAGGGAATACTTGGGAACAGATTTCCAAAATTAAAATCAGTTGGAGCTGATTCCTATGTGTTTTCAAAGTATTTGAAATGCCCCCTCCCACCAGTTGGGGAACCCTGTTATGCAGTATAATCATCTGCACCGGGCTTCACCGGAGAGAATACTGGCGGATGGCATTTGTCACTTGACCAAATATCTATAAATGTAATCTAGGTGTATAGAATTGTCAGAAATTGGGTGAAAAGAGAAAGCAAACTTCTTATACTTGTCAACCTCATTATCTGTGATAACCTTTGACTGCATTCAAAAAGTTTTTCAACAAACCACAACTTCTACATTAATTGGCCTTTGGGGATTTATGTTCGATCTAATCCAACCACAGCTATTTGGACTCAACTTTACCTCCCAAATTAAGGATACTTAATTTTTGACATCATTCAAAACAACGTTATAGTGTGTGTCACTTAAAATGGAAATAAACAAAGTCTTGTTTGAAAAACATAATTGGGTTAAAGCTTCTTTTGAGGCTGTTGTTTCAGAGTAGACCAGCCCACTTGTGGTTGAACTGAAACCAGAGGAGGCTGGTGGGAGGATATAGGAGGACGGGCTCATTGTAAAGACCGTCATGGAATAAATGGACTTGTATCTACCATATGGAAGCCACATGTTTGACTCCGTTCCATTTATTCAATTCGAGCCATTACGACGAGCCTGTCCTCCTATAGCTCTTCCCACCAGCCTCCTCTGATTGAACCACCCCAAGAGCTCCAAGAAGGATCTGAAATCCCATCCTGCCAAGAAGCCATTTAACACAAGTTCTACTGTAGGCTTGCCCTATGAATATTCAGAACTAAAATCATGAGCTAAGTTTTACAATGTTATCAAGGTCATTGCTCTATAGATACATTCAGATCGGGTGGATAACTTTGAAAAATATATAAATTGTGCCTGCTTTATAAATAAAAATGAAGAAGAAAAAAAAAAGAATCTTAAATCAGAAGATTCTCCTAATATTGATTATATGAATAATACCATTTCATACTAGTTAGTACATTACCTAATAGAACTGCACACACAATTCATTACTGAAGGTCTACCAAACTGAACAGTCAACGGACACTTGAGCTGTGACAATTGGGACATGGTGACATCCTTAACATTTAACAATTAACATTTCAAGTTAACGTGATGTAACAGGGTCGTAACATTAGCCCCGTATACAGTTAATCTGCCCCCATGTTTGGTCAGTGTCCTGGGACACTTCCTGTTTCCCATGATGCACTATGGCCATAGAGTAGAGCCTGGGGAAAAGATAGCCGGTCGGACCACCATTTGGATCTATAGAGAGAGAATAGTAATTTACACTTCCTGTGTGAGCAGCCAATCAGAACCATGGGTAGTTAATTTAGGCAAACCCATGGTTCTGATTGGCTGCTCACACAGGAAGTGTATGTGACTATTCTCTTTCTATAGATCCAGCTGGTGGTCCGGCCGGCTCTTTATCCCCCAGACTGGCTAGTGGAGGAGATAGGAAGAGTCTGATTGGACTCATACAGTGTGTCCGCCACCCACCATTCGGAAAGTATTCAGACCACTTCACTTTTTCCACATTTTGTTTCATTACAGCATTATTCTAAAATGAATTAAATCAAATAAAAAATCCTCATCAATCTATACACAATACCTCATAATGACAAAGTGAAAACAGGTTTGTAGAAATGTTTGCAAATGTATAAAAAAACAGAAACACATTATTTACATAAGCATTCATACCCTTTGGTATGAGACTCAAAATTGAGCTCAGGTGCATCCTGTTTGAGATATTTCTACAACTTGATTGGAGTCCACCTGTGGTAATTTCAATTGATTGGTCCCACAGTTGACAGTGCATGTTAGAGCAAAAACCAAGCCATGAGATCGAAGGAATTGTCCGTCGAGCTCCAAGACAGGATTGTATCAAGGCACAGATCTGGGGAACCCAAAAAATCTCTGAACCAAATATTAGCATTGAAAGTCCCCAAGAACACAGTGGCCTCCATCATTCTTAAATGGAAGAAGTTTGGAACCACCAAGACTCTTCCTAGAGCTGGCCGCCCTGCCAAACTGAGCAATCAGGGGAGAAGGGCCTTGGTCTGGGAGGTGTAAGTGGGAGAAATAGCCTCTGTGCACTGGCTAGCACTATGCTCACTGCTAAGCTAATAGACATCTGAGCACTGTAGGTGCTCAAATTCACCACTCTCTCTATCTCCTCCATTTTGACTGCACTCAAATCAGCAAGGAGAGGCACTGGCTTCTTCAAGCCACAGTCTGCAAGATTAAACAGTCTGTAATATTATTTCAACTAATGAATTATGTACTCCTTGATTTGGAAAAATATGACATACGCACACCTTACGGAGTGTGGCTTTAAAGAGAAGAAAGACAGCGACGGGAGAGAGAGAGCGAGAGGGGGAACCACGTCGTTCCCATCTTTTGTTTTTTATTAGCCGAGACCCTCTCTCTCACCCACTGCCAATTACACAGGAAAATGTTTTCCCAAGGAAAGAAAAACCCTCCCTCCCTCCGACATAGATCAGCCAATGGACTACTCTGTATGCTGTGACACCAACGCTCACCCTAGTTAGACAATATCACGTAGACACAACTCCAGTTAAATAAGCATGGTCCTTTATCGAACAGAATAGAACATCCCTATTTTAACCCCACACCAGAATTTAAGTCCTTGTCACAAAGCATAAAAGCAATTCTGAAACCATGAAAGGCTGAGTGGTGTCAAACTTCTATATAATACAATGGTATGTATGGCAATATATCAGAGAGGGGAAATGTCAAGTATATTATTGTAAACAACTGATTACAGAGCTAAGTCTGCTTCCATACAAGTCAGATGGAATAGATTGAGGGAACATGTATACTCATACAACATTATATACATATTAATAACATCAAAGGGTTTTGGGTAAAATTGGCACATATAGTGCCTTCAGAAACTATTCAGACCCCTTGACTTTTTCCACATTTTGTTACGTTACAGCCTTATTCTAAAATTGACAACATTTAAAAAAATGTCCTCTGCAATCTACACACAATACCCCATTATAAATTTGTGCAAATTAATCAAAATAAAAAACAGAAATACCTTATTTACGTAAGTATTCAGACCCTTGGCTATGACTCAAAATTTAGCTCAGGTGCATCCTGTTTCAATTGATCCTCCTTCTACAACTTGATTGGAGTCCACCTGTAGTGAATTAAATTGATTGGACATGATTTGGAAAGGCACACACTTGTCTATAAGGTCCCGCAGTTGACAGTGCATGTCAGAACAAAAACCAAGCCATGAGGTCGAAGGAATTGTCCGTAGCACTTCGAGACAGGATTGTGTCTAGGCACAGATCTGGGGAAGGGTCCCAAAAAATGTCTGCAGCATTGAAGGTCCTCAAGAACACAGTGGCCTCCATCATTCTTAAATGGAAGAAGTTTAGAACCACCAAGACTCTTCCTAGAGCTGGCCGCACGGCCAAATTGAGCAATCGGGGGAGAAGGGCCTTGGTCAGGGAGGTGACCAAGAACCCAATGGTTACTCTGACAGAGCTCTAGAGTTCCTCTGTGGAGATGGGAGAACCTTCCAGAAGGACAACCATCTCTGCAGCACTTCACCAATCAGGCCTTCATGGTAGTGACCAGACGGAAGCCACTCCTCAGTAAAAGACACATGACAGTCCGCTTGGAGTTTGCCGAAAGGCACCTAAAGACTCTCATACCATTAGAAACATGATTCTCTGCTCTGATGAAACTAAAATTGAACTCTTTGGCTTGAATGCCAAGCGTCACGTCTGGAGGAAACCTGGTACCATCCCTACGGTGAAACATGGTGGTGGCAGCATCATGCTGTGGGGATGTTTTTCAGCAGCATGGACTGTGAGACTAGTCAGGATCGAGGCAAAGATGAACAGAGCAAAGTACAGAGAGATCCTTGATAAAAACCTGCTCTAGAGCGCTCAGGACCTCAGACTGGGGCAAAGGTTCACATTCTAACAGGACAACAACTCAAAGCACACAGCCAAGACAACTCAGGAGTTGCTTCGGGACAAGTCTCTGAATGCCCTTGAGTGGCCCAGCCAGTGCCCGAACCCGATCAAACATCTCTGGAGAGACCTGAAAATAGCTCTGCAGCGACGCTCCCCATCCAACCTGACAGAGCTTGAGAGGATCTGCAGAGCGGAATGGGAGAAACTCCCCAAATACAGATGTGCCAAGCTTGTTGCCAAAGGTGCTTCAACAACATACTGATTAAAGGGTCTGAATACTTATGTAAATGTGATATTTCAGTTTTTTATTTAAAAAATAAATAAATTTGCAACAATTTCTAAAAACCTGTTTTTGCTTTTTCATTATGGGATATTGTGTGTAGATTGAAAAAACAACAATTTAATCCATTTTAGAATAAGGCTGTAAAAAGTCAAGGGGTCTGAATACTTCCCGAATGCACTGTAAATGAAAATATCTCATTGTTATGTATAGTATTTGAAATGTCAAATTCGTTAGAGTTGCGTAATTGGTTCTGAAAAGGCATATACCAACACTAATACATAGAGTTGGTGTATATCATTCCAATCACGATAACGACTAAAACATCTGCTTTTCTAATTGCTAAATTTTAAGAAAAAAAACCTATACATACATACATACATACATACATACATACATACATACATACATACATACATACATACATACATACATACATACATACATACATACATACATACATACATACATACATACATACATACATACATACATACATACATACATACATACATACATACATACATACATACATACATACATACATACATACATACATACATACATACATACATACATACATACATACATACATACATACATACATACATACATACATATCAAAAACGTAAGCGTAGGATTTAGAAGTCAAAAGGTCTTGTAACCTGTTTAAAATTAAACTGATATTTACATGATGCCTAGTTTTTTCTGCTAGAATGTTTTTAATAAAATATTAATTAGTAGGTAAAATAGTGGTATACCGCCATGAAACAAACTAATATATTCTACGGACCGTTCAGAGAAATGTAATACTTACATCCTGAATTGTTTGCGTCTGTACTGCACCTCGTGCTTATCTACTCAGAGCCAAAGGTCAATGACATGTTCATTCAACATTCATGTTTTTTTAAGTTTGGAAAAAACAGTTTCTGGTTTAATGTGATACCGAAATAACGAATTAAAATGGTTCAAAATAGACTATACAAATAAGACAATTGGCACACATTTGTTTTTCTCACTTTTGAAAAGAAGCTGATGTTTGTATTGGAATTAATGTTTTTGCAACAGATATTTTCATTAATAAAACCAAAATGATCATCATATTAGCAAGGTTTATTAATGGTCCCATCAGAGCCACATGTAACATATTGACACATGAATAAAAGGAACGGACTTTTCTATTTTTCTGCCTAGTATTTCTCAAAAACATAAAAACAGCCTAACTACTAAACCAACAAATACTATTAGTTTCGGCCCAGAGACTAAAACTGCCAAGGAATCGGTATATATAATATTGGAGTTTTTAACGATGCTTGAACGATGCTTGAACATTGTCCCCAGCAACACCCCGTTTTGCTCCAAGTCCACAACCCCACTGAACTCCTGTTCCTAATTTCTGCACCACGTGACTGTGGGAGTGAGTCAAGTTTAAATTCCCTTTCAGAAACCCATCTCAATTCAGCTCCTATAAAAAAATCTACCATTTTATAGCAGAAGCATCTTCTATACCACAGCGGCTAAGGTTTTGTCGTTGTGGGACTAAGATTCTCGGAAGAAAAGCACAGCTAAAGGGGAGTACAGTGCAGAGGTCAAATTCGTGTTCAGGGCTGAGCAATAACGTGGAGGTAAGAACGGCTACTTTTACATCACGTGTTATGTTTGTGAGGGCCAGTTACACATCATTTAGTATTAGCCTTTGGGCGTTTTAAATTCGGTATATTTATTGTTGGTCAATGGTCATACCATTTTTTTGTCTTTCATGAGGTAGGCTAATATATATGATTTAAGAGATAGAATGGCACATCTGCATTTCCTTAAGCCTTCACTATATCCTTTATTAGTGGCGCACATTAGCAATATGACAGAAACATCCTCTAAATACTCATTTATGTTCAACATTTACGAGCTATTTGTGTAAACACAGCCTGGCATTGTATTTATATGATGCAAGGAATTTAGGGTCAATATTTACATGTATCGCTAAATATGTTCTTCCCGCGCAAATGACTGAAGTTTGGAGGACTGCGTTAGATCTTGGATGGACTGATTTTCGATATGGAACTAAAGGCCTTCACCCGGACTCAAGAGGCTTTGGCCTTTTGGCGCCACATGACTAAAGACAGATTACTAAAAACAGTCCCATTTAGCGAAGGGGTTGATATAGCAATATGGGATGGAAAACCATAGAAAACGGACTATTCTGCTTGATTGTTCCCTGACAAGAAATGTCAATATTTATTATATCATATAATAAAGATGACAGGCCTATCGAAAAAAAATGCACGTGTCCATTCAATTAGATTAGCCTATGATTAGTACCCTATTATTAGGCTATTAGTAGTATTCTATGTTTACAATAAAGAAACATTACAACTATTATTAGTAAAACAAGAATAATTCATAAATTAAATGGACGAACATAAAACGAAAATCACCCCATCTACAAAGTAAAGAAATTAAAGGCAACTAGCGTGTTACATTGCAGCCGATTTTCACTTTAAAAAACATGATTTCAATAAACTGACAAATACAGTCAGCCTAGATGCAATTTATTTTTCTCAAAATGATACCAAAATCAAGCCATTTGTTAATTATAATGGATATGGAAATATATATTTTGAACCAACAAACGATCAATAGGTCTCTAAAACCTGACATTAACCGATACAATACATCACCCATGTCCAAACATTCAACAGACTCAAGAAATGACCACTGTCTGATCATTCGATGCCTCCTCACCAGTCATATTTTGGCAGAGAAATATTGAAAGGGCTGAAAATGACAAACTGTCGCTGGAAGGACATTTAGGCTGTTCTCGTTCATTTGGTCATGTCACCAGTAGATATATGTCAAACTCTACCGACCAAACCGACCCGCCAACTTCTATTGTTGATTTATTGGTCTTTCGGCCTTGTGCTTCGACCCATTTATTCCAAAACCACAACCATATTTCACCTGAAAATGTATGATCGTTTTAGCGTCATTCTTCGACGCCTATCCCTGTTTTGAAAGGAAAACATAGCGTGCGAAATAACTGTCCAGAAATACCATCTATAACTCAACCAGATCATGGGTAGGCTATAGGCTAGTCCACTCGTCATCACTGTTGCCCTCAGAGGTCATTTGCTGTTTTGATAGGAATACATGGCGTGCGAAATAATGGTAAATAAATCAAATCTAGAGCGTAACAGAACCAGAGGATGGGTTGGTTGTAGGCTAGTCCACTCCTCTCCACTGTGGCCCTCAGAGGTCATTTGACCTCACACTGGAACAGAGGAGACTCTGTTACCCCAACAATCCTGATTTGGACATGGTTCACCTCACAGGTAACTCAGTTCCTCAGATGTCTGTTTGCATAGTGACACCTGATTGACAAAGACCCAGAGCAGATGCTTCAATTATCAATTTGTGCTCTTTTGAGTTTGTTAATTTTTTTTTATTTAGTAGAAAAGGCCTATCGGGCAAATTATTAATTATTATCTGAATTGTTTATTAATGAAACCTATACTATATTATGTATAATAATATCCCATAGGCCCTAACAAACTCTGCAGCTACATCTAGTTATAGGCTATATAGCCTATATCATTGGATTAGTATTTTTAATGATGTAACCAATAGCCTGTGGGATGGGGGAGGAGATGAGGTTGTATTCATGTCATACACAACATTTATTAGTCCAATAGTCGTTGGTGGAGAGATTCTGGCTCCAGAGGAGCAGTGCATCGCGCTGTAAGGTATTCTCGTCGTTAGAGGATCGACGTCAGGTCTGCGTGGAAGAGAGGGAAGGGAGAGGGGGAACGAGTCAAATAATTCACTCATCCCGGTTTTTTAACAATTCAAGGGATTGAGCAAATTCTTTTTTGTGTTTCCAAGAAAACATCACACACCAAGTTCGTTCTCTCTAGCTCAAATCGCACTGCACACGCGCAGAGTAGGCAACAGTCAGTTCACGAGAGTTGAATCACACCAAGTCAGTGTTAACACCGGCGCTCACGCGTGTCCGGGAGTTTACTCGAGAACCGTTATGCCGGAGAAAGATAAGCAAGCCTATTAAGATGAGATGCTGGACGACTTTCCCTAACTACGTCCCAATGGAACGTAACTTCCTGCTATTTCCTTGGTGAAGACAGAAAAGTACCATTTGGAAAATAAATGGATTCGAGCTCATAATATTTCATGAGGTAATATAATAACATGATTTCCTATGTTCATTGTAACCTGCCTATCTAGGTGCTTTGTGCTTTGTAAACAAGCTCAGGCATGGAGTCAATCTGAAAACGCCATAGTTGGTTGGATAGGCTCAGCTTCTTTAATGCGATTAGTGTTAGGATATACTTTCTACTTTCTTTTTTTCCAGCGTTATTTGACTGCCTTGATAGTGATGGTGAACGCGACAACGCTATATCTGTAGTCTATTTCAACAATAACAGCCACAGCAGTGTCCTTAACCGTTGTTGTATGATGCGGTGATATTATGGAGATGTATAACAGTCTATGGTCACACGGTCTATTAAAACATTAATTGTAACTGATATGAACATGTAGCCTATAGTACAATTGGAAAGTCACAATTTCTTTACATTTCACATATGCTCAAAGAAGTTATAGGCTATATGCTTCTTATTTTCACAATATAATTTTGAGGTTACTGTAAATTTGATGAAAACAGTAGTTACATAATTTACTCAATTTTTCAAAAAATTTCAAGAGCCCTTGTCTGAGATTGTACGTTTCTTTATGGATCGTAGCCTAGATGCTGTGTAGAAAGGACATTAAATGTCATATAAAACACCAAAATACCAGTCTGATACATGTTTCAGGGCCCTGTGATGGTATTCAAAGCTTATTGACATTAAAGCTATGAGAACCATGGATGCAAGGACTGACCATCCATTATAGTAAAATGATAGTTTTAACCATGTTTTGATGTTATACAGTGTTTGTTTACATTACGTTGTTTACAATCATTGGACTAAATCAAGCTTTTATTTTGGGTTCTAATGGGGGTATGACAGTTGAACTTAGCTCATGAGGCATTTATAAGTCATATTCTTCAAGAATCAATGGGTGTATTCATTTATAAGTCCAAAATTGGTGTAGCAACTTTCAATTCAAAAGTTATAAAAAGTTAAACAAACAACAATTCTATCTGTTCTGTTTAAGATGAAAAATAGTTAAATAATGTTACAAATATTATTATTAGTATCATTATTATAATAGTTAACGATGAATAATGATAATGATAAAACTATCATTAATATTCATAATAATATATTTAATTAGTTTATACAGACTGACTGCCAGATGATGATTTTAGGACATGCTTTTAGAATTATATGATCACAAAATACAACAAAATAATTTAATCTACAAATGGGAGTCTAAATAATGTCCTTTTCATTCAATAAATACCTAAATACATAACTCAAACAATTATGTTGGATGTCTCTAAAATGTGGACTATAAACAATTACACAAATTTACAATAAATAAAATCATATTTTATTTTTCATTTGACTCTTAACATTACATCCTGAGATGTTCTGTTAATTAGTATACTGACATTTGAAGCCAATCAGTCAACTAAACAACTGATTAAAACATAGGCCGTATTCACTTTTGTGGAGGGAATCGAACATTAGAGAACTGCTTTCCAGGTTAGAGATATTACAGCACCATACTCACTTATTACTTTGGTACCATTACATTTTTGTTGTGATAGGTCAGTTTCACATCCAAAATAATTCTGCACAAATGGCGTGCTAACAAGCTCAAGGCTACGTGATGTGATTCTACTGACATCGCTGAGTAGTAGCTGCCAGAGACGTACATACAACAACAATAAAGGTGCTCTTTCTCTGTCTCTCTCTCTCTCTCTCTGCAACACATCACCAGATGCATGAGACTGGCTGCCGCACAAAATGGTAGGTCAGGTTTGAATTTATGGTAGCTGTCTCAATAACATGCATCATGCATCATGGCTATGCATTTCAAACTGGGAGGCGAAAACACAGACACAGATACACTGACAGATACAGGCAAAGACACACACGCACACACACACACACACACACACACACACACACACACACACACACACACACACACACACACACACACACACACACACACACACACACACACACACACACACACACACACACACACACACACACACACACACACACACACACACACACACACACACACACACACACACACACACACACACACACTCTGCCATGAATAGTTTAGTGGATTATATGTCTGGGAGTGACACAGATATAAACAGAGGGCTAGCTCAGTGTGTTTAGTTAAACAGGGTAAGTGAAAGGGCCCTGTTCAGGAGGGTAAAAAGTACCACGGCTGATTTGCAGCGCGCCTTATCTTTATTCGCTTTAGCAAATGTCTGCGTTGGTTTACAGTTGGAGCCCCTTCTCTTTCATCCTGAGAGAGAGCACTCACATTGTTTACATGCCTGAGATTAAGGGAGGGCCGGGGTGAGTGTAAAAACTATCTGAAATGTACACTGTATACCTTTATATCTGCGTCGCAAATGGCACCCTATTCCTCATATAGTGTAGTACTTTTGACAAGGGCCCATAGGACTCTGTTCAAAAGTAGTGCACTATATAGGGAATTGGGTGCTATTTTGGACGTAGACCTACAGTTTGAGTCTGTATGGTAAAATGGCTGGGGGAATGGTTGCTATGGGAGAGGAGAGGGTCTTGTGAAACTGAACTGTATGGAGCAGACGAGGCTATACCAGGCTGTCTGTGTGTCTGTGTCTCTCATGAAAATATGTTTGTCTTTGAGCTGGGTTTAGAGCTGTGAGAGCACGAAGCTTAGCTGGTGATCTGGACTAATGGAATGAACAGTGTTTAGGAGCCGTTACATAAAACTATCCCCCGTATGCTAGAAAAGTAAATATTTAATCCAACTCTTCTGAAGAACAAATTAATCTTGACCCCATGTGCTTAATATCGTGGTCTCCAAGCATGCAGGCTGAGTAATTAGCTTATGTCTAGAGTTTCTTATGATTTACGGTGTTAATATGCAAATATATATTAGGAATATTGTAATTTCATTCATCAAACTAAAAGTCAGAGAATCAAAATGGAGATGCTATAACAGAAATAAAAATATTCAATATGGCCGCTGGTAAACCCATCACAGAGCGCAGACTTTAGTAATTGTAATTCTATGGCCAGAATGTTGCTTGAATATTTATGATTACTTAGTAGTTGTGTATTTACGATGACCTAATAAGCACAACAGTGTAGTCATATGTGGGAATAACGTCACTTGAATGGGTCCGGTAATTCAAATTCTATGTGAGGAACAATCAAGTTTGCTAGCTACTATTCAATCTTTTCATATGAGGGGAGAGCAGAGCAGAGGGTGCAGTATACAGTAGACGATTCCTCCTTGAAACTCACATGGGACCTCTCTGCAAACATAGATCAGATCTATTTTGCATGAATGAAGGCCCATCATCATAAAGTATTTGGGTCATTGTAACCAAATACCCCCAATGGCACATGGCCCTTGCTGCAGTGATCCACCTTGAAATGACTTTGCCTACACAATTCAACAAATATTTCTATTAAAAATGGTTAGTAGCTTGGGGACGAAACAGTGACCTGGTTTCCAAGAACTGAAACATCTATTCCAAGAAATGTCCCACAATGAGAGAGCATGCCTTGAATGAATTAATATGCAGTTTATTATTATTATTTTTTATTCTCTCATTGCAAATATTTGTTGTTGAATACATACCTTCAAGTGTGTATTATTGTAGTGCAATAATGAGGCATTGACTTCTGCATCCTTGAAATTTCCTTGTAAGGTTTGATTTGAAATAATTGTATCTACCAGAAATGTTCAAACATTTAAACAATTTACTTTTGATTCATCGTTCAATATAAATAGTAATTCATTAAAAATATATACTTTTCTCGTGTAAATAACAGACACAAATTGAAGTAGACGTGTCTTTTACCCAGACCAGATTTTCTTTCTAAAACAGATAGGAATTCCATTGAAGAACATCATTCAAGGTGTGGGATGACAACATTTAATGATCTGATAAAACATTTTTTACGGAGTCCCCTTTAGTTCCGTTTGTTTCTCCCATTGGTCATTCTGCAGATGTTCATTAGAAAATATTGAATTAATTAGCAGCTTTCCAGTAAGATGTGTTTTATTTCCATACAGTATTAATAGACATAATTATTGTAGAAATACAAAATGAACAGCAATTACTGTACAAGTGCATTATGTAAATGCACTTCCTGTCAATTAGTAGTTGAAAAAATAAATAATATCTAAATTAAATATTAGGCTATGTTTTTAGGGGCAGGGTTCATCTTTGTATCTTGAAGATGTGTTACATTGTGTTTGTGCATTGTGGTACACATTGTGGTGTATTTTGTATTTTGTCCAGTCCATTCCATGGGAATGTGTTATTTAAGTATTTTACGAGACCGTTTAGTATTGGAGTCAGTCTGTGTATTGTAAGTCTGTTATTATCTGTAGAGATGCTCTGTTTTATTTGAGTATTATAGTAATTCTATGTCACAGATATCCTATTACATTACTATATAACTTCTATATAAGTTCTATATGTAATTCTATGGTCTATGTATTGTAAGTCTGTGTATTGAACTGAAGCTGGTGTTCGTCTCATAGAGATGCTCCAGGAGAAGGCCTCAGCTGTGACGGATGACAGTGTGACTGGGGTCCAGCCTGGAGGGCCCTCAGACCTCAGCCCTGACTCCGCTAACCTGGGCCTGCCTACAACTCCCAGCATCTCCCAGGGCAATGAGCCAGACCAGGTAATCATGTAATCATGGGTATTGTAGGCTCTCAACACAGCCAGAAACACAACTGCAAAGGTATTATATGTTCAGAAGTTTCCTATTCTTGGAAATGACGAAATGGGTATGTTTCCTTGCTCTCAATTTCAATGATTTTAGCTATTATTAAGGAAGTTGTTGACTTGTTAACAAAATAATTGGCCATATTAAGTCGTGGGTGTTTTTATTTCTTGTCGGGGAAGAGTAGGTGGACACCCTATCAATTGTGAACGATTTATTGAGAATGAACTGGTTTAACTTAAAAATGCAGATGGCATAATGTATCTTGAAGGTGTGTTACATTGTGTTTGTGCATTGTGGTACACATTGTGCTGTATTTTGTATTTTGTCCAGTCCATTCCATGGGAATGTGTTATTTAAGTATTTTACGAGACAGTTTAGTATTGGAGTCAGTCTGTGTATTGTAAGTCTGTTATTATCTGTAGAGATGCTCTGTTGGATTTTTAGTATTATAGTAATTCTATGTCACAGATATCCTATTACATTACTATATAAGTTCTATATAAGTTCTATATGTAATTCTATGGTCTATGGTCTATGTCTATGTATTGTAAGCCTGTGTATTGAACTGAAGCCGTTGTTCGTTCATAATGTGAGTTGTCTATAAACCCACAACAGGTTGCCAAACCTCATGGCTGTCTCTACCTTTCTCTATTAGAATATTGAGAACATCAAGGTTCTTCTTCATGAGAGGGAGCTGTGGAAGAAGTTCCATGAGGCGGGAACAGAGATGATCATAACGAAAGCAGGCAGGTGAGTACCTACAGTTCATATATCACAGCAATACATGGCCTATACCATATTAGTAGACTGTACCAGACTCATCTCAGATTCACCACAAATATGTGTTACTTCTGCAAATTGAGTAGCTGCTTTCATTAGTGTTAAAATGTAGTCATTATGGCACCTCCATTTTGAGTAGCTATGGCCATCTGTTGGAGCTAAGGCAATCAATTACACCATGCTACAGTTATGTCACGCTGGGTCGCAGGTAGAGAAAATGAAGAGACATCATTTCTGCCCCAGTGAACATCTAATTGAAAACACAAACCCACAGCTCTGCTCTGTGTGTTAGATTTAATGCTGCCCTGTGGATTAGACAGTCTGGCCCTTAACCTGGACTTTAACCAGAAGATGACTAGATTCTCTCTAACCAACCTCCGCCCACCCTACATTCCTCACAGGGGCTTTTTTCCCAGTCCAAAATGTAAAGGTCACCACAATTTTTCTTTAATGCCACATCAACTGTGAAAGATGGGCTTTACCTTGTCCAGCTGATAAAGTGTGCCGAGAATCCTTTAAAACCTTTGAAGGACCCGGCCTCAGAGTGATGCTTAGCTACGCATCTCCACCAGCTGCGCTCAGCTGAAAAACCTGACTGACTGAATAGGCTTATACAGTCAGTCAGCCTGAGAAGCCAGAGAAGAGCAGGGCGGCGTCCAAAACGGCACCCTGTTACCTTTATAGTGCACTACTTTTGACCCGAGCCGATGGTGAGCATGAATAGGCTGCTATATGGGACGCACACCAGGTTTATGTTGCTCGGTAATGGAGCAGGAGCAGCTACAGTGTGTAATTCAACAATTCTAAGAATGAACTCTGTCTGAACTGATGTGAAGATAAAATGTTATTGAACATAAAAATGGATTGTAAATGAAACCAGTTGTAGGCCACAACATTGTGGAATGTTGTAGGTAGGATAACAAAAAACTGTAGGGGCCAAAATTGTAATCTGAAATTTTTACAGGTATATTTCTATGTAAAAATTATGAGTAAACATAGCAAGGCCGCTTCACTGCTACACCAGCTCGAGCTAGACATTTTGCACTGCATGTTCTAACAGAAATATTGTTGTTCAATTGGCAACTGAGACTGCCAAAACAATTCAATGCCAATCTATTCCAACACCAAGTTTTGTCAGAGTATCTGGAAGGAGCATCAAGCAGTAGTGCTCGGAGCTGCTAGATGCTAAAGGATCTGACGAGCTAGCAGGTTTTAATCCCTCTCAGTACTTGAAGAGTGAATGAGTAAATTAATAAATGAATGAATGAAGGTTCTCAGGAACATTTTCTCTTGTAAGGGATGACAGTGAGAGGTCAACATGCTATAGAGGTTGTGCAGTGTCCGGTCAGCACTCCTTGGAAGGGGCACAGTGCAGCTTGACCCTTCAGCCTCTTACAGTGTAGCTTGACCCTTCAGCCTCTTACAGTGTAGCTTGGCCATTCAGCCTCTTTACAGTGCAGCTTGGCCATTCAGCCTCTTACAGTGCAGCTTGACTCTTCAGCCTCTTACAGTGTAGCTTGGCCATTCAGCCTCTTACAGGGTAGCTTTGCCCTTCAGCCTATTACAGTGCCGCTTGACCCTTCAGCCTCTTACAGTGTAGCTTGACCCTTCAGCCTCTTACAGTGTAGCTTGACCCTTCAGCCTCTTACAGTGTAGCTTTGCCCTTCAGCCTCTTACAGTGTAGCTTGACCCTTCAGCCTCTTACAGTGCAGCTTGACCCTTCAGTTTCTTACAGTGTAGCTTGACCCTTCAGCCTCTTACAGTGTAGCTTGACCCTTCAGCCTCTTACAGTGCAGCTTGACCCTTCAGCCTCTTACAGTGCAGCTTGACCCTTCAGCCTCTTACAGTGCAGCTTGGCCCTTCAGCCTCTTACAGTGCAGCTTGACCCTTCAGCCTCTTACAGTGTAGCTTGACCCTTCAGCCTCTTACAGTGCAGCTTGACCCTTCAGCCTCTTACAGTGCAGCTTGGCCCTTCAGCCTCTTACAGTGCAGCTTGACCCTTTAGCCTCTTACAGTGTAGCTTGACCCTTCAGCCTCTTACAGTGCAGCTTGACCCTTCAGCCTCTTACAGTGCAGCTTGACCCTTCAGCCTCTTACAGTGTAGCTTGGCCATTCAGCCTCTTACAGTGCAGCTTGACCCTTCAGCCTCTTACAGTGTAGCTTGGCCATTCAGCCTCTTACAGTGTAGCTTTGCCCTTCAGCCTCTTACAGTGCAGCTTGTCCCTTCAGCCTCTTACAGTGTAGCTTGACCCTTCAGCCTCTTACAGTGTAGCTTTGCCCTTCAGCCTCTTACAGTGTAGCTTGACCCTTCAGCCTCTTACAGTGTAGCTTGACCCTTCAGCCTCTTACAGTGTAGCTTGACCCTTCAGCCTCTTACAGTGTAGCTTGACCCTTAGGCCTCTTACAGTGTAGCTTGACCCTTCAGCCTCTTACAGTGCAGCTTGACCCTTCAGCTTCTTACAGTGCAGCTTGGCCCTTCAGCCTCTTACAGTGCAGCTTGACCCTTCAGCCTCTTACAGTGTAGCTTGACCATTCAGCCTCTTACAGTGCAGCTTGACCCTTCAGCCTCTTACAGTGTAGCTTGACCCTTCAGCCTCTTACAGTGCAGCTTGACCCTTCAGCCTCTTACAGTGCAGCTTGACCCTTCAGCTTCTTACAGTGCAGCTTGGCCCTTCAGCCTCTTACAGTGCAGCTTGACCCTTCAGCCTCTTACAGTGTAGCTTGACCATTCAGCCTCTTACAGTGCAGCTTGACCCTTCAGCCTCTTACAGTGTAGCTTGACCCTTCAGCCTCTTACAGTGCAGCTTGACCCTTCAGCCTCTTACAGTGCAGCTTGACCCTTCAGCCTCTTACAGTGCAGCTTGACCCTTCAGCCTCTTACAGTGTAGCTTGACCCTTCAGCCTCTTACAGTGCAGCTTGGCCATTCAGCCTCTTACAGTGTAGCTTGACCCTTCAGCCTCTTACAGTGCAGCTTCGCCATTCAGCCTCTTACAGCGCTGCTTGGCCATTCAGCCTCTTACAGTGTAGCTTGGCCATTCAGCCTCTTACAGTGCAGCATGGCCATTGAGCCTCTTACAGTGCAGCTTGGCCATTCAGCCTCTTACAGTGCAGCTTGACCCTTCAGCCTCTTATAGTGCAGCTTGGCCCTTCAGCCTCTTACAGTGCAGCTTGACCCTTTAGTCTCTTACAGTGCAGCTTGGCCATTCAGCCTCTTACATTTACATTTAAGTCATTTAGCAGACGCTCTTATCCAGAGCGACTTACAAATTGGTGCATTCACCCTATGACATCCAGTGGAACAGTCACTTTACAATAGTGCATCTAAAACTTAAGGGGGGGGGTGAGAGGGATTACTTATCCTATCCTAGGTATTCCTTAAAGAGGTGGGGTTTCAGGTGTCTCCGGAAGGTGGTGATTGACTCCGCTGTCCTGGCGTCGTGAGGAGTTTGTTCCACCATTGGGGGCCAGGGCAGCGAACAGTTTTGACTGGGCTGAGCGGGAGCTGTACTTCCTCAGTGGTAGGGAGGCGAGCAGGCCAGAGGTGGATGAACGCAGTGCCCTTGTTTGGGTGTAGGGCCTGATCAGAGCCTGGAGGTACTGAGGTGCCGTTCCCCTCACAGCTCCGTAGGCAAGCACCATGGTCTTGTAGCGGATGCGAGCTTCAACTGGAAGCCAGTGGAGAGAACGGAGGAGCGGGGTGACGTGAGAGAACTTGGGAAGGTTGAACACCAGACGGGCTGCGGCGTTCTGGATGAGTTGAAGGGGTTTAATGGCACAGGCAGGGAGCCCAGCCAACAGCGAGTTGCAGTAATCCAGACGGGAGATGACAAGTGCCTGGATTAGGACCTGCGCCGCTTCCTGTGTGAGGCAGGGTCGTACTCTGCGGATGTTGTAGAGCATGAACCTACAGGAACGGGCCACCGCCTTGATGTTGGTTGAGAACGACAGGGTGTTGTCCAGGATCACACCAAGGTTCTTGGCGCTCTGGGAGGAGGACACAATGGAGTTGTCAACCGTGATGGCGAGATCATGGAACGGGCAGTCCTTCCCCGGGAGGAAGAGCAGCTCCGTCTTGCCGAGGTTCAGCTTGAGGTGGTGATCCGTCATCCACACTGATATGTCTGCCAGACAGTGCAGCTTAACCCTTCAGCCTCTTACAGTGCAGCTTGACCCTTTAGCCTCTTACAGTGTAGCTTGACCATTCAGCCTCTTACAGTGCAGCTTGACCCTTCAGCCTCTTACAGTGTAGCTTCACCCTTCAGCCTCTTACAGTGCAGCTTGACCCTTCAGCCTCTTACAGTGCAGCTTGACCCTTCAGCCTCTTACAGTGCAGCTTGACCCTTCAGCCTCTTACAGTGTAGCTTGACCCTTCAGCCTCTTACAGTGCAGCTTGGCCCTTCAGCCTCTTACAGTGTAGCTTGACCCTTCAGCCTCTTACAGTGCAGCTTCGCCATTCAGCCTCTTACAGCGCTGCTTGGCCATTCAGCCTCTTACAGTGTAACTTGGCCATTCAGCCTCTTACAGTGCAGCATGGCCATTGAGCCTCTTACAGTGCAGCTTGGCCATTCAGCCTCTTACAGTGCAGCTTGACCCTTCAGCCTCTTATAGTGCAGCTTGGCCCTTCAGCCTCTTACAGTGCAGCTTGACCCTTTAGTCTCTTACAGTGCAGCTTGGCCCTTCAGCCTCTTACAGTGCAGCTTGACCCTTCAGCCTCTTACAGTGCAGCTTGGCCCTTCAGCCTCTTACAGTGCAGCTTGGCCCTTTAGTCTCTTACAGTGCAGCTTGGCCCTTCAGCCTCTTACAGTGCAGTCAGTGAACTCCTTACTGAGGAACGTAGATGTAGTTTGTTATTGTGAGTGCAGCAATCCCAGTCTTAATTCTTACTCTTCAACGTACCTAGGCAGTGCTCCAACTCTCCCCTCTCTCTCTCTTTCTATAGGCACAGTGCTCATTCTCTCCTCTCTCTCTGTCTGTACACAGCCAGTCAGTGGGAGCGGTGGCAGAGGGGTGATAAGAGGACCACGGGGCCCGCTTTCAGCGGCGTCTAGCGGTGGCCTGGAGCACTCCATCATCCCTCTGCCGGTCCTTTTGATCTCCCTCAGTGTTGGATGTTCCCAGAGACTGGGTGGGAGTCCCAAATGGCACCCTATTCCCTGTATAGTGCACTAGATTTGACCAGAGCTCTATGGGCCTTGGTCAAAAGTAGCACATTATAAATGGAATAGGGTTCTATTTGGGAACAGCCTGGATAGATCCCTTGACTGGAGGGCCTAGGAGGCAGGGAGACTCATAGTGCTGGGCTGCTAGGAAAGAAACAGCTGGCACACACCACACAAACACACACCCACACACTGACACTGATATCACACATTCTCCATCTCCATTTCTCATTCTCTCCAGTCCTCTACACACACAAACACTCTCTCAGGCACGCATGTTCACAGAAAACACATGCCTTGGGAAAATGTGGCAATCAACTTGTCCTGACTTGTTTGACCTTGTTTTGACAGGCACTCGCTCTAATAACGCATCCCTTTCCGTTGTTCATCATTGTCATATTCCGTTTTTGATGACACAAAGGCGTGCTTTAGAGTAAAGTCCTGCACCTCAAGGGGACGGGCAGTAAAGCTTAGATATTTCTTCATGGCTGTTTGGCAGCTTTGCCATGGAAACCACAGCATCTGTCATCAGGCAGGGCTGAGGTGGCTGAGCCATCGAGGTCCTCGATTAGCCATTAGCAATGCTAAGTGATTCAGTGTGGGCCCCCTCGCTGAGCTATGCTGTGGACCCCGTCGTGGTAATGGACTCAGAGGCCCAATCGAACACGGTTTCCACCGTAACTATACACCACTATTTCAACTCATGAGTCATGTCTTTGTCAGAAAATTGAATCATTCTTATGGATGTGCTGAAAAGCCATCAGCAATAATGTCAGGCTGAGTTACATAGAAATAGCCTTATATCCTCCTAGAGACCTCCTGATCTTTTGATACAGGCCTCAATATGGGCCTGGTTGGAGGTGTGAGTGGGGCTGGGATGAGCTGCAGGTCTGCTTTGGAAGTTCCCCTCAGATTAAAATGTCTTTCTGTGAGCATGACACCAGGACTGATCTCCACACTGATTCAATTTGGAGCCTGAGAGAGAGAGACAGAGGGAGATTACCTGCCTTGAATGCCCTCTACCGTACAGGATGGGTTGAGTATTTGTGATCCATGAACAAGGCATTAGTAAGGGCTCCTGTCAGGCCAGAAAGATCTGGGATGGGTCCTTTGAAGCATTGTGCGTTAGCAGCAGATAGAGGCTGGGTCCCAAATGTCACCCCGTTCCTTATATAGTGCACTACTTTTGATGCACCCAGATCCTTTTGCTTGGTCTGCTTAGGTGGCCCCAGCTATCTGCTCACTCTTACACTCATCTGTTCAGAGAGCATGTCACCGTCAGCCTTTCACAAGTGTGTCTCACACTCTTCTATTCTAAACCTGTTGCCAGGGGATATGGGATGCAGCAGGTCAACTGTACTGGAGTACAGACCCTTTGACCGACCATTCTCTCAGGGGGTGATGCAGTACGATGACAAGTCAGATGTAAAAACTGCTGTCTGATCCGGGCCACCATTAAAAAGCACTTAGGGGTTTATAAGGGGTGCTGCAGATCCCTTTGCAACTTTTTGCTTTGACACAGATGTGATGAAAAAGAGAGCCGTTTCTCAGGGAAGAGGTCACGGAAGGTAGCGCCATTCATGTGTTTTATGGCCTTGTCTGCTATATTAGCATATTCTGTCTATCATTCCTGAGTCTCCCTCTCTCTCTGAGATGGCTGAGAGCAGAGAGCTACACTCACAGCGTTCCTACACTTGTCTTTTTATGGCGCTGCTGCCGCTGCACTCTCAAAAACCATCATGTGAGTTCTAAGAACATCCCACTGGGAACAAACACCATGTCATTTTAACCTGGAAATTTGATTGAAACGTTGATCAATGAGATTTCAACCTTTATCCCCCCACTCATAAAGACAGCCAGAAGTCTGTTGAATAACTGATGTGTTATCACTATGCTTTCAACCATCTAAAAGCACAGTAAAGTTCAAATGGGAATACAATATCAGATATTTTGTATTCATATACCAACTTAATGTGTTATCACTGTGCTTCATCTAATAGCACAACCAAATTACATGGATTGTAGTTGAGATTACATCAAAAGTACATAGTGTAGGGGATCAATGCTATTTGAGATTCTGCACAGATTATTATAGCAATTGTGAAGCTCTCCACCGACCTGCGACCTTTGTGTGCTGTCTTGAACATGCTTCTATGATGACAAAAGAAGACAACCTCAACATGTGGCCGTAGATGTGTTAGTCATTTTAAGGTTGAATAAATAACGGGTTCAGAATATTAGGAAAGAAAGAGAAGCCATCTAAATATATGCATATTTTTCTATGTGTCAGCACCAATTGGTAGATTCAAAAATACTCGTGTCATGCAGGTGAAAGAGGACCCAAACGCGACTTAACAGAAACAGAGTTTATTAAAGTCCAAAACGGAATAACAGAAATCCTCTAGATTTGTAGAGGGAAAACAACTGGAGAAGCGGCCACAGACTGCAGGTCGCTTCGGGTAGGCGCAGGCCGTAGTCGACTGAGACACCTGCTCACACGCAGCATCTGATGAAGGCACAAAACACGACAGGACAGGGTGATACACAATCACGGCAAAAACACGACAGGACAGGGCGAAACGCAATCACAGCATGGTGAATACAATACGAGGAACCGACGGAACAGGAACGGATCACAAAGGAATAAATAGGGACTCTAATCAGGGGAAAGGATCGGGAACAGGTGTGGGAAGACTAAATGATGATTAGGGGAATAGGAACAGCTGGGAGCAGGAACGGAACGACAGAGAGAAGAGAGAGCGAGAGAGTGAGAGAGGGAGGGGAGAGAGAGGGATAGAACCAAACAAGACCAGCAGAGGGAAACGAATAGCATGGGGAGCACAGGGACAAGACATGACAATAAATGACAAACATGACAGTACCCCCCACTCACCGAGCGCCTCCTGGCGCACTCGAGGAGGAATCCTGGCGGCAACGGAGGAAATCATCGATGAGCGAACGGTCCAGCACGTCCCGAGACGGAACCCAACTCCTCTCCTCAGGACCGTAACCCTCCCAATCCACTAGGTATTGGTGACCCCGTCCCGAGAACGCATGTCCATAATCTTATGTACCTTGTAAATAGGTGCGCTCTCGACAAGGACGGGGGGGGAGGGAAGACGAACGGGGTGCGAAGAAAGGGCTTAACACAGGAGACATGGAAGACAGGATGGACGCGACGAAGATGTCGCGGAAGAAGCAGTCGCACAGCGACAGGATTGACGACCTGGGAGACACGGAACGGACCAATGAACCGCGGAGTCAACTTACGAGAAGCTGTCGTAAGAGGAAGGTTGCGAGTGGAAAGCCACACTCTCTGGCCGCAACAATACCTTGGACTCTTAATCCTGCGTTTATTGGCGGCTCTCACCGTCTGTGCCCTGTAACGGCAAAGTGCAGACCTCACCCTCCTCCAGGTGCGCTCACAACGTTGGACAAACGCTTGAGCGGAGGGAACGCTGGACTCGGCAAGCTGGGATGAGAACAGAGGAGGCTGGTAACCCAGACTACTCTGAAACGGAGATAACCCGGTAGCAGACGAAGGAAGCGAATTGTGAGCGTATTCTGCCCAGGGGAGCTGTTCTGCCCAAGACGCAGGGTTTCTGAAAGAAAGGCTGCGTAGTATGCGACCAATCGTCTGATTGGCCCTCTCTGCTTGACCGTTAGACTGGGGATGAAACCCGGAAGAGAGACTGACGGACGCACCAATCAAACGACAGAACTCCCTCCAAAACTGTGACGTGAATTGCGGGCCTCTGTCTGAAACGGCGTCTAACGGGAGGCCATGAATTCTGAATACATTCTCAATAATGATTTGTGCCGTCTCCTTAGCGGAAGGAAGTTTAGCGAGGGGAATGAAATGTGCCGCCTTAGAGAACCTATCGACAACCGTCAGAATCACAGTCTTCCCCGCAGACAAAGGCAGACCGGTAATGAAGTCTAAGGCAATGTGAGACCATGGTCGAGAAGGAATGGGGAGCGGTCTGAGACGACCGGCAGGAGGAGAGTTACCCGACTTAGTCTGCGCGCAGTCCGAACAAGCAGCCACGAAACGGCGCGTGTCACGCTCCTGAGTCGGCCACCAAAAGCGCTGGCGAATAGACGCAAGAGTGCCTCGAACACCGGGATGACCAGCTAACTTGGCAGAGTGAGCCCACTGAAGAACAGCCAGACGAGTGGAAACAGGAACGAAAAGGAGGTTACTAGGACAAGCGCGCGGCGACGCAGTGTGCGTGAGTGCTTGCTTAACCTGTCTTTCAATTCCCCAGACTGTTAACCCGACAACACGCCCATAAGGAAGAATCCCCTCGGGATCAGTAGAAGCCACAGAAGAACTAAACAGACGGGATAAGGCATCAGGCTTGGTGTTCTTGCTACCCGGACGGTAAGAAATCACAAACTCGAAACGAGCGAAAAACAACGCCCAACGAGCTTGACGGGCATTAAGTCGTTTGGCAGAACGGATGTACTCAAGGTTCTTATGGTCTGTCCAAACGACAAAAGGAACGGTCGCCCCTCCAACCACTGTCGCCATTCGCCTAGGGCTAAGCGGATGGCGAGCAGTTCACGGTTACCCACATCATAGTTGCGCTCAGATGGCGACAGGCGATGAGAAAATAAGCGCAAGGATGAACCTTATCGTCAGACTGGAAGCGCTGGGATAGGATGGCTCCCACGCCTACCTCTGAAGCGTCAACCTCGACAATGAATTGTCTAGTGACGTCAGGAGTAACGAGGATAGGAGCGGACGTAAAACGTTCTTTTAGAAGATCAAAAGCTCCCTGGGCGGAACCGGACCACTTAAAACACGTCTTAACAGAAGTAAGAGCTGTGAGAGGGGCAGCAACTTGACCGAAATTACGAATGAAACGCCGATAGAAATTAGCGAAACCTAAAAAGCGCTGCAACTCGACACGTGACCTTGGAACGGGCCAATCACTGACAGCTTGGACCTTAGCGGAATCCATCTGAATGCCTTCAGCGGAAATAACGGAACCGAGAAAAGTAACGGAGGAGACATGAAAAGAGCACTTCTCAGCCTTTACGTAGAGACAATTCTCTAAAAGGCGCTGTAGAACACGTCGAACGTGCTGAACATGAATCTCGAGTGACGGAGAAAAAATCAGGATATCGTCAAGATAGACAAAAACAAAAATGTTCAGCATGTCTCTCAGAACATCATTAACTAATGCCTGAAAAACAGCTGGCGCATTGGCGAGACCGAACGGCAGAACCCGGTACTCAAAATGCCCTAACGGAGTGTTAAACGCCGTTTTCCACTCGTCCCCCTCTCTGATGCGCACGAGATGGTAAGCGTTACGAAGGTCCAACTTAGTAAAGCACCTGGCTCCCTGCAGAATCTCGAAGGCTGATGACATAAGGGGAAGCGGATAACGATTCTTAACCGTTATGTCATTCAGCCTCGATAATCCACGCAGGGGCGCAGAGTACCGTCCTTCTTTTTAACAAAAAGAACCCCGCCCCGGCCGGAGAAGAAGAAGGCACTATGGTACCGGCGTCAAGAGACACAGACAAATAATCCTCGAGAGCCTTACGTTCGGGAGCCGACAGAGAGTATAGTCTACCTCGAGGAGGAGTGGTCCCCGGAAGGAGATCAATACTACAATCATACGACCGGTGAGGAGGAAGGGAGTTGGCTCGGGACCGACTGAAGACCGTGCGCAGATCATGATATTCCTCCGGCACTCCTGTCAAATCGCCAGGTTCCTCCTGAGAAGTAGGAACAGAAGAAACGGGAGGGATGGCAGACATTAAACACTTCACATGACAAGAAACGTTCCAGGATAGGATAGAATTACTAGACCAATTAATAGAAGGATTATGACATACTAGCCAGGGATGACCCAAAACAACAGGTGTAAACGGTGAACGGAAAATCAAAAAGAAATAGTCTCACTGTGGTTACCAGATACTGTGAGAGTTAAAGGTAGTGTCTCAAATTTGATACTGGGAAGATGACTACCATCTAAGGCAAACATGGGCGTAGGCCTGTCTAACGGTCTGAAAGGAATGTTATGTTTCGAACCCATGCTTCGTCCATGAAACAACCCTCAGCCCCAGAGTCAATCAAAGCACTGCATGTAGCACCCGAACCGGTCCAGCGTAGATGGACCGACATAGTAGTACAAGATCTAGATGAAGGGACCTGAGTAGTAGCGCTCACCAGTAGCCCTCCGCTTACTGATGGACTCTGGCCTCTTACTGGACATGAATTAACAAAATGTCCAGCAACTCCGCAATAGAGGCACAGGCGGTTGGTGATCCTCCGTTCCCTCTCCTTATTCGAGATGCGAATCCCTCCCAGCTGCATGGGCTCAGTCTCAAAGCCAGAGGAGGGAGATGGTTGCGATGCGGAGCAGGGAAACACCGTTGATGCGAGCTCTCTTCCACGAGCCCGGTGACGAAGATCTACCCGTCGTTCTATGCGGATGGCGAGAGCAATCAAAGAATCCACATCTGATGGAACCTCCCGGGAGAGAATCTCATCCTTAACCACTGCGTGGAGTCCCTCCAGAAAACGAGCGAGCAGCGCCGGCTCGTTCCACTCACTAGAGGCAGCAAGAGTGCGAAACTCAATGGAATAATCCGTTATGGACCGTTCACCTTGGCATAAGGAAGCCAGGGCCCTAGAAGCCTCCCCACCAAAAACTGAACGGTCAAAAACCCGAATCATCTCCTCTTTAAAGTTCTGGAATCTGTTAGAGCAATCAGCCCTTGCCTCCCAGATAGCTGTGCCCCATTCTCGAGCCCGGCCAGTAAGGAGTGAAATGACGTAAGCAACCCGAGCTCTCTCTCTAGAGTATGTGTGGGGTTGGAGAGAGAACACAATCTCACACTGCGTGAGAAAGGAGCGGCACTCAGTGGGCTGCCCGGAGTAGCAAGGTGGGTTATTAACCCTGGGTTCTGGAGGCTCGGCAGGCCAGGGAGTAACAGGTGGCACGAGACGTAGACTCTGGAACTGTCCAGAGAGGTCGGAAACCTGAGCGGCCAGGTTCTCCACGGCATGGCGAGCAGCAGACAATTCCTGCTCGTGTCTGCCGAGCATGGCTCCTTGGATCTCGACGGCAGTGTAACGAGCGTCTGAAGTCGCTGGGTCCATTCCTTGGTCGGTTCCTTCTGTCATGCAGGTGAAAGAGGACCCAAACGCGACTTAACAGAAACAGAGTTTATTAAAGTCCAAAACGGAATAACAGAAATCCTCTAGATTTGGGGAAAACAACTGGAGAAGCGGCCACAGACTGCAGGTCGCTTCGGGTAGGCGCAGGCCGTAGTCGACTGAGACACCTGCTCACACGCAGCATCTGATGAAGGCACAAAACACGACAGGACAGGGTGATACACAATCACGGCAAAAACACGACAGGACAGGGCGAAACGCAATCACAGCATGGTGAATACAATACAAGGAACCGACGGAACAGGAACGGATCACAAAGGAATAAATAGGGACTCTAATCAGGGGAAAGGATCGGGAACAGGTGTGGGAAGACTAAATGATGATTAGGGGAATAGGAACAGCTGGGAGCAGGAACGGAACGACAGAGAGAAGAGAGAGCGAGAGAGTGAGAGAGGGAGGGGGAGAGAGAGGGATAGAACCAAACAAGACCAGCAGAGGGAAACGAATAGCATGGGGAGCACAGGGACAAGACATGACAATAAATGACAAACATGACA
>NC_060185.1:34452039-34463819 GCF_021184085.1 Oncorhynchus gorbuscha
ACACACACAAAGTGTGAACGCACAAGGAAAACGGGGAGGAAAACAAGAGGAGGAACTGAATGTGTAAAAGGAAAGAGGCTGATGCATCAATGTGAAAGATGAGTCAGTATTTTGATCATCCTGACTAAGACTGTTGTTCCTGTTTCCTCACAGCCAGCTATTCCACACTCATTCTGATGACCACTGGCTACACAACTGAACTGCTCCAAGTACAGAACCTTTTCGAACAAAAATATAAGTAACATGTAAAAGAGTGTTGGTCCCATGTTTCATGAGCTGAAATAAATCCCAGACATTTTCCATATGCACAAAAAGCTTATTTCTCTCAAATTTTGTGCACAAATTTGTTTACATCCCTGTTAGTGAATATTTCTCCTTTGCCAAAATAATCCATCCACCTGACAGGTGTGACATGTCAAGAAGCTGATTAAACAGCATGATCATTACACAGGTGCACCTTGTCCTGGGGACAATAAATGCCCACTTCAAAATGTGCACATTTGTCACACAACACAATGCCACAGATGACTCAAGTTTGAGGGAGCGTGTAATTGGCATGCTGACTGCAGGAATGTCCACCAGAGAATTGAATGTTAATTTCTCTACCATAAGCTGAATGGTAGAGAGTTTGGCAGTACATCCAACCAGCCTCAGAACCACAGACCACGTGTAGCCACTCCATCCCAGGACCTCCACATCCGGCTTCTTCTTCACCTGAAGGATCGTCTGGGAGGGGGGGGAGCACGGCTCCCCAGTGGGTGGGCCTATGCCCCATGGCTGCACCTACCCAGTCATGTGAAATACATAGATTAGTGCCTAATGAATTTATTTCAAATGACTGATTTGTTTCTATGAACTCTAACTCAGTAAAATCTTTGAAATGGTTGCATGTTGTGTTTACATTTTTGTTCAGTATATATTTGTTGTTCTCATAACTGCACAGACATCAGCTGCATTAGAGGAATTGATGAATAGTGTCTTGTATTTTGTGTGTGAGTGAGTGGCTGCAGGTGAACACTGACTGTACTGTGGTTTTAATGATCATCAGTTGCTATTTAGATTTGAATGTATGACCAAGCAGTAGCCTAGTGTTTTAGCATGGCAGTGTAATACAGCGTCTGCTTCTGCAAACATACATCTATCTATCATGGGATCTACTTTATTTTGAGGTTGTAGAAGCTATGTGAGTATGACTTTCAGGTGTTGTGTGGAAAGTTGCTGGTTTCAGGTGTTAATCTGAGGGTTGGTTGGTTGGTAATGGCTCTGTGGACAGTGTTGAGCGGGAGACAGTAGATCTAAGTGCCATAGGAGACACACTGTCCACAAGCCACTGGACAGCCATACAGAGGATATAGAAGAGAGGTTTTAGGGGCTTCTACAGAACTTTTGTAATTATCTGAAGCCTTCTAGAACTCACAATACATTCTAGAACACTTCAAGACAAAACAAACACATGTTGACAATCTGTATGTTCACAGTAAACCAACTAACAACAGAGCAGTTGATATTCTGATGACCAGAGAGTAAAATAATTATCTTCTGCCATTGGTAGAATTGCACTCCACCTTGCTTGCATTAGAGACCGCTAGGCTATACAAATACCATGCTATCATGAATCAAAACCTATATTTGGTCCCAACAATGATTCAAAGGTATCAAACACTCTGAATGTAATTGTTGTTAAATAGCAAAAGGCTACATAGTATTTCTGGTCGTTTTCTGTTTAACAGGATGACCATTTTGTTTGAAGGTATGAGCCTTCTCAATGTTTACTGTACCTATTTTTTGACTGTAAATGGTAATACCTGATATTAAACATCTTTAAAGGGTTGAGTTGGTTGTTTATTCATTGATTAACCCATTTGATTCCATGTCCACAGTATAACGCTACTTCTGTTACTCCAGTTGAAAAAAATGCATCGACCCACTGTCCTCGTCCAATCATCTTTATTGTTTTTACAAAAACAGACACCTCGGCTGGGATTCAATCTGAGTGCTCTAATCAACATTGCGGTTTTTAAAGGCAATGCTACCTCATTTACGGAGATCGTATTTGAAGGTAACTACTGCAGATGTCTGCTCAATTGGAAATTCCCTTTAAATGTCAAGCACGATTTCTGATTTGATCCTGGCCCTCATTGGGGGTGCAGAGGAGAGCGGGGCAAGGAAAACTATACTAACGCCATCTCTGTCGGTAGCTCCACCGTCATCATGTCTTCTGTTCAAACAGTAGAGCAACACAGCTGCTGTAGTAATGCTGTAGTAATATTACCCAGACAGACCGGGGACACTTTGCATCTAAAGGGCACCCTATTCCCTAAATAGTACATTTATTTTGCCCAGAGCCTTATTTTTTTTTTTTAACCAGGGACCATAGGGCTCTAGTTAAAAGTAGTGCACTATATAGGGAATAGGGTGCCATTTGTTGTAAACTACACGTAGAGCTTTATAGTGAAATTCACCCAGAACTCTGTGTTGCTAGTGTAAACTGTATCCCCTCAGGACTATAGATTCACTCCTCATACAAACCATAGTTTTACTAAATGGACAGATACTTTACACAATGTAAATATAAAATAAGTACCAAAAATCTTAAACAAAAACCAACAAATTCAACAGCAGACAGGCAGGTTAGTTAGGGCTGGAGGGAAGTTCTGCTCCTCTGTGCAGAACAGGACAAACAGACAGTAACATCAGCATCCTGCCTGAACACCACACAACTAACACATACAGTGCTTTGCAAAGGTATTCACCCCCTTGGTGTTTTTACCATTTTGTTGCATTACAACCTGTAATTTAAAGTGATTTTTATTTGGATTTCATGTAATAGACAAACACAAAATAGTCCAAATTGGTGAAGTGAAATTAAAAAATAACTTCAAAAATGTCTTTTTTTTAAACGGAAAAGTGGTATGTGCATATGTATTCACCCCTTTGCTATGAAGCCCTAAATAAGATCTGGTGCAACCAATTACCTTCAGAAGTCACATAATTAGCTAGATAAAGTTCACCTGTATGCAACATAAGTTTAACATGATCTCCATATATATACACCTGTTCTGAAAGGCCCCAGAGTCTGCAACACCACTAAGCAAGGGGCACCACCAAGCAAGGGGAACCACCAAGCAAGGGGCACCACCAAGCAAGGGGCACCACCAAGCAAGGGCATCACCAAGCAAGGGCACCACCAAAGGGTAACCACCAAGCAAGGGGAACCACCAAACAAGGGCACCACCAAGCAAGGGCACTATGAAGAGCAAGGAGCTTGCAAACAGGTCAGGGACCAAGTTGTGGAGAAGTACAGATCAGGGTTGGGTTATAAAAAATATCAGAAACTTTGAACATCCCATGGAGCATCATTAAATCCATTATTAAAAATGTAAAGAATATGACACCACAACAAACCTGCCAAGAGAGGGCCACCCACCAAAACGCACAGAGCAGTCAAAGATGGCATTAATCTGAGAGGCAACAAAGAGACCAAAGATAACCCTGAAGGAGCTGCAAAGTTCCACAGCAGAGATTGGAGTATCTGTCCATAGGACCACTTTAAGCTGTACACTCCACAAAGCTGGCCTTTATTATGGAAGAGTGGCCCGAAAAAAATAAGCAAATGTGGAGACTCCCTAACATATGGAAGAAGGTCAGATGGTGAGATGAGACAAAATGTAGCTTTTTGACCATCAAGGAAAATGCTATGTCAGGTGCAAACCCAACACCTCTCATCATCCCAAGAACACCATCAGGGGGGGATCTTTTTCATCAGCAGGGACTGGAAAACTGGTCAGAATTGAAGGAATGATGGATGGTGCTAAATACAGGGAAATTCTTGAGGGAAACCTGTTTCAATCTTCCAGAGATTTGAGACTGGGATGGAGGTTCACCGTCCAGCAGGACAATGATGCTAACCATTCTGCTAAAGCAACACTTGAGTGGTTTAAGGGGAAACATTTAAATGTCTTAGAATGGCCTAGTCAAGCCCAGACTTCAATCCAATTGAGTATCTGTGGTATGACTTAAAGATTGCTGCTCCAACTTGAAGGAGCTGGAGCAGTTTTGCCTTGAAGAATGGGCAAACATTCCAGTGGCTAGATGTGTAAAGCTTATAGAGACATACCCCAAGAGACTTGCAGTTGTAATTGCTGCAAAAGGTGACTCTACAAAGTATTGAATATGGGGGAGGTGAATAGTTATGCACGCTCAAGTTTTGTTTTTTTGTCTTGTTTCTTGACTGTTTCACCAAAACCTATTTTGCATCTTCAAAGTGGTAAGCATGTTGTATAAATCAAATGATGCAACCCCCCCAAAAAAATATATTTTAATTCCAGGTTGTAAGGCAACAAAATATGAAAAATACCAAGGGGGTGAATACTTTCGCAAGCCACTGTAGTTTGCGTCCCAAATGACTCCCTATATAGTGCGCTACTTTTGACCTGGGCACTATAAAGGGTATCATTTTGACGTAGTGTATAGAACTCAGAATCATCCATGGATCAGGTGTTTTCCAGCTGAGTCAGGTCTAGACCTGGTTCAACTAAGGATTGTAGGGAACTTTGCAACCCTAGTTCTAGTGAGTATGACAAAGGCCATTGTTGAGTTAAACACGTCTCATAGAGCTACAGCACATAGATCTGCAAAAAAACTACAGATAATGATCCTTTCTGGTCAAACACTAATGCTCTATGTTAAAACTCCAGGGCAGCCAGTCCACCTGAGGCTTACAGCAGACAGACAGACCTCTGAACTAAAGCCTAATTATACCATACGCAAGTAGGCAACACAATAACATCTTGCATTGTGTTGAGTCACCACTCCCGAGGCTGCCCATTTGCATATTTCTGCTACTCAAGTAAGCAGAACTGCCACTTTGCAAAGCTTGAGTTGCATACTTGTGTAGGCTCTGTATAAATGAGCTTTACTCTGATGATAAGAGACACAAAACAAACACAAGAATAATATAAAAAACCACAGACTGCCCAGAACTGCAGCGGTCTGTCACATAGACTACCATGCTGCTTCTGAAACAGAGGCAACTGGCTTAAAAGACACATTAAATAAAAATAAAAAAACAGTTAAGGCTTAAAAAAACTAAAAATATACCTATGTATTGACAGTTCAGTGAAAATCTATTCAGCTACAATAAGAGCATGCAAACCTCTTTTCTTCCAGGTCTGTGTATTAAAGCTTTTTATGGTTATTTTACTCAGTAAGTTAACTTAATTCTTCTTTTCAGTAACTACGTAATTGTCTAGCTAAAGTACCCAATCACATGGCTCTCCATTCAGTCTGTCCATCCAATGATTGGTTATTAACAAGCGTCTCCTTGTTAACATACTGCCAACTCTTCAGTTTGAACGAAATGTGTGTGTGTGTGTGTGTCTCTGGGAAGATAAAGGGGCGGGGCTTAGAGGTAGTCATCCTCACTGGAAGGCTCGTCATCAGGGTCGTTGCTAGGGTTGTTGCTAGAGACGTTGCTAAGGTCGTTGCTATGGGCATAGCTGGAGGCTGTGCTAGAGGATGGGCTGCGGCTCATTCTCCACACCTGATTAGAGAAGCTCCGCCCCCAGCTGCAAGGCTGGCCAACAGGTCGCAGTATTCTAATAAGCTCTGCAGCTTCCTGCCAATAGGAAGTTCACTTGCTGTGTCCCCGCCCAGTTCTCTGTTTGCTCATGGTGGTCAACATCTGACTGATGTAGGAAGTGAGGAGGTCATCCATCTTATAGCCCTGAAAACACACACACACACACACACACACACACACACACACACACACACACACACACACACACACACACACACACACACACACACACACACACACACACACACACACACACACACACACACACACACACACACACACACACGTCACACACACACACACAAAGTGTGAACGCACAAGGAAAACGGGGAGGAAAACAAGAGGAGGAACTGAATGTGTAAAAAGAGGAAGAGGCTGATGTAATGTGAAAGATGAGTCAGTATTTTGATCATCCTGACTAAGACTGTTGTTCCTGTTTCCTCACCTGACCAGCTCATTCACACTCATTCTGGTGACCACTGGCACTACACAACTGAACTGCTCAAGTATGAAGTATACACTGAACAAAAATATAAATGTAACATGTAAAGTGTTGGTCCCATGTTTCATGAGCTGAAATAAGAAATCCCAGACATTTTCCATATGCACAAAAAGCTTATTTCTCTCAAATTTTGTGCACAAATTTGTTTACATCCCTGTTAGTGAATATTTCTCCTTTGCCAAAATAATCCATCCACCTGACAGGTGTGACATGTCAAGAAGCTGATTAAACAGCATGATCATTACACAGGTGCACCTTGTCCTGGGGACAATAAATGCCCACTTCAAAATGTGCACATTTGTCACACAACACAATGCCACAGATGACTCAAGTTTTGAGGGAGCGTGTAATTGGCATGCTGACTGCAGGAATGTCCACCAGAGAATTGAATGTTAATTTCTCTACCATAAGCTGAATGGTAGAGAGTTTGGCAGTACATCCAACCAGCCTCAGAACCACAGACCACGTGTAGCCACTCCATCCCAGGACCTCCACATCCGGCTTCTTCTTCACCTGAAGGATCGTCTGGGAGGGGGGGGCACGGCTCCCCAGTGGGTGGGCCTATGCCCTCCATGGCTGCACCCCTACCCAGTCATGTGAAATACATAGATTAGTGCCTAATGAATTTATTTCAAATGACTGATTTGTTTCTATGAACTCTAACTCAGTAAAATCTTTGAAATGGTTGCATGTTGTGTTTACATTTTTGTTCAGTATATATTTGTTGTTCTCATAACTGCACAGACATCAGCTGCATTAGAGGAATTGATGAATAGTGTCTTGTATTTTGTGTGTGAGTGAGTGGCTGCAGGTGAACACTGACTGTACTGTGGTTTTAATGATCATCAGTTGCTATTTAGATTTGAATGTATGACCAAGCAGTAGCCTAGTGTTTTAGCATGGCAGTGTAATACAGCGTCTGCTTCTGCAAACATACATCTATCTATCATGGGATCTACTTTATTTTGAGGTTGTAGAAGCTATGTGAGTATGACTTTCAGGTGTTGTGTGGAAAGTTGCTGGTTTCAGGTGTTAATCTGAGGGTTGGTTGGTTGGTAATGGCTCTGTGGACAGTGTTGAGCGGGAGACAGTAGATCTAAGTGCCATAGGAGACACACTGTCCACAAGCCACTGGACAGCCATACAGAGGATATAGAAGAGAGGTTTTAGGGGGCTTCTACAGAACTTTTGTAATTATCTGAAGCCTTCTAGAACTCACAATACATTCTAGAACACTTCAAGACAAAACAAACACATGTTGACAATCTGTATGTTCACAGTAAACCAACTAACAACAGAGCAGTTGATATTCTGATGACCAGAGAGTAAAATAATTATCTTCTGCCATTGGTAGAATTGCACTCCACCTTGCTTGCATTAGAGACCGCTAGGCTATACAAATACCATGCTATCATGAATCAAAACCTATATTTGGTCCCAACAATGATTCAAAGGTATCAAACACTCTGAATGTAATTGTTGTTAAATAGCAAAAGGCTACATAGTATTTCTGGTCGTTTTCTGTTTAACAGGATGACCATTTTGTTTGAAGGTATGAGCCTTCTCAATGTTTACTGTACCTATTTTTTGACTGTAAATGGTAATACCTGATATTAAACATCTTTAAAGGGTTGAGTTGGTTGTTTATTCATTGATTAACCCATTTGATTCCATGTCCACAGTATAACGCTACTTCTGTTACTCCAGTTGAAAAAAAAATGCATCGACCCACTGTCCTCGTCCAATCATCTTTATTGTTTTTACAAAAACAGACACCTCGGCTGGGATTCAATCTGAGTGCTCTAATCAACATTGCGGTTTTTAAAGGCAATGCTACCTCATTTACGGAGATCGTATTTGAAGGTAACTACTGCAGATGTCTGCTCAATTGGAAATTCCCTTTAAATGTCAAGCACGATTTCTGATTTGATCCTGGCCCTCATTGGGGGGGTGCAGAGGAGAGGCGGGGCAAGGAAAACTATACTAACGCCATCTCTGTCGGTAGCTCCACCGTCATCATGTCTTCTGTTCAAACAGTAGAGCAACACAGCTGCTGTAGTAATGCTGTAGTAATATTACCCAGACAGACCGGGGACACTTTGCATCCTAAAGGGCACCCTATTCCCTAAATAGTACATTTATTTTGCCCAGAGCCTTATTTTTTTTTTTAACCAGGGACCATAGGGCTCTAGTTAAAAGTAGTGCACTATATAGGGAATAGGGTGCCATTTGTTGTAAACTACACGTAGAGCTTTATAGTGGAAATTCACCCAGAACTCTGTGTTGCTAGTGTAAACTGTATCCCCTCAGGACTATAGATTCACTCCTCATACAAACCATAGTTTTACTAAATGGACAGATACTTTACACAATGTAAATATAAAATAAGTACCAAAAATCTTAAACAAAAACCAACAAATTCAACAGCAGACAGGCAGGTTAGTTAGGGCTGGAGGGAAGTTCTGCTCCTCTGTGCAGAACAGGACAAACAGACAGTAACATCAGCATCCTGCCTGAACACCACACAACTAACACATACAGTGCTTTGCAAAGGTATTCACCCCCTTGGTGTTTTTACCATTTTGTTGCATTACAACCTGTAATTTAAAGTGATTTTTATTTGGATTTCATGTAATAGACAAACACAAAATAGTCCAAATTGGTGAAGTGAAATTAAAAAATAACTTCAAAAATGTCTTCTTTTTTAAACGGAAAAGTGGTATGTGCATATGTATTCACCCCCTTTGCTATGAAGCCCCTAAATAAGATCTGGTGCAACCAATTACCTTCAGAAGTCACATAATTAGCTAGATAAAGTTCACCTGTATGCAACATAAGTTTAACATGATCTCCATATATATACACCTGTTCTGAAAGGCCCCAGAGTCTGCAACACCACTAAGCAAGGGGCACCACCAAGCAAGGGGAACCACCAAGCAAGGGGCACCACCAAGCAAGGGGCACCACCAAGCAAGGGGCACCACCAAGCAAGGGGCACCACCAAGCAAGGGTAACCACCAAGCAAGGGGAACCACCAAGCAAGGGGCACCACCAAGCAAGGGGCACTATGAAGAGCAAGGAGCTTACCAAACAGGTCAGGGACCAAGTTGTGGAGAAGTACAGATCAGGGTTGGGTTATAAAAAAATATCAGAAACTTTGAACATCCCATGGAGCATCATTAAATCCATTATTAAAAAATGTAAAAGGGAATATGACACCACAACAAACCTGCCAAGGGCCACCCACCAAAACGCACAGAGCAGTCAAAGATGGCATTAATCTGAGAGGCAACAAAGAGACCAAAGATAACCCTGAGAGCTGCAAGTTCCACAGCAGAGGTGGAGTATCTGTCCATAGGACCACTTTAAGCGTACACTCCACAAAGCTGGCCTTTATTATGGAAGAGTGGCCCGAAAAAATAAGCAAATGTGGGAGACTCCTAAATATATGGAAGAAGGTCAGATGGTGAGATGAGACAAAAATGTAGCTTTTTTGACCATCAAAAAAGGAAAGGAAATGCTATGTCAGGTGCAAACCCAACACCTCTCATCATCCCAAGAACACCATCATGCTGTGGGGATCTTTTTCATCAGCAGGGACTGGAAAACTGGTCAGAATTGAAGGAATGATGGATGGTGCTAAATACAGGGAAATTCTTGAGGGAAACCTGTTTCAATCTTCCAGAGATTTGAGACTGGGATGGAGGTTCACCGTCCAGCAGGACAATGATGCTAACCATTCTGCTAAAGCAACACTTGAGTGGTTTAAGGGGAAACATTTAAATGTCTTAGAATGGCCTAGTCAAGCCCAGACTTCAATCCAATTGAGTATCTGTGGTATGACTTAAAGATTGCTGCTCCAACTTGAAGGAGCTGGAGCAGTTTTGCCTTGAAGAATGGGCAAACATTCCAGTGGCTAGATGTGTAAAGCTTATAGAGACATACCCCAAGAGACTTGCAGTTGTAATTGCTGCAAAAGGTGACTCTACAAAGTATTGAATATGGGGGAGGTGAATAGTTATGCACGCTCAAGTTTTGTTTTTTTGTCTTGTTTCTTGACTGTTTCACCAAAACCTATTTTGCATCTTCAAAGTGGTAAGCATGTTGTATAAATCAAATGATGCAACCCCCCCAAAAAAATATATTTTAATTCCAGGTTGTAAGGCAACAAAATATGAAAAATACCAAGGGGGTGAATACTTTCGCAAGCCACTGTAGTTTGCGTCCCAAATGACTCCCTATATAGTGCGCTACTTTTGACCTGGGCACTATAAAGGGTATCATTTTGACGTAGTGTATAGAACTCAGAATCATCCATGGATCAGGTGTTTTCCAGCTGAGTCAGGTCTAGACCTGGTTCAACTAAGGATTGTAGGGAACTTTGCAACCCTAGTTCTAGTGAGTATGACAAAGGCCATTGTTGAGTTAAACACGTCTCATAGAGCTACAGCACATAGATCTGCAAAAAAACTACAGATAATGATCCTTTCTGGTCAAACACTAATGCTCTATGTTAAAACTCCAGGGCAGCCAGTCCACCTGAGGCTTACAGCAGACAGACAGACCTCTGAACTAAAGCCTAATTATACCATACGCAAGTAGGCAACACAATAACATCTTGCATTGTGTTGAGTCACCACTCCCGAGGCTGCCCATTTGCATATTTCTGCTACTCAAGTAAGCAGAACTGCCACTTTGCAAAGCTTGAGTTGCATACTTGTGTAGGCTCTGTATAAATGAGCTTTACTCTGATGATAAGAGACACAAAACAAACACAAGAATAATATAAAAAACCACAGACTGCCCAGAACTGCAGCGGTCTGTCACATAGACTACCATGCTGCTTCTGAAACAGAGGCAACTGGCTTAAAAGACACATTAAATAAAAATAAAAAAACAGTTAAGGCTTAAAAAAACTAAAAATATACCTATGTATTGACAGTTCAGTGAAAATCTATTCAGCTACAATAAGAGCATGCAAACCTCTTTTCTTCCAGGTCTGTGTATTAAAGCTTTTTATGGTTATTTTACTCAGTAAGTTAACTTAATTCTTCTTTTCAGTAACTACGTAATTGTCTAGCTAAAGTACCCAATCACATGGCTCTCCATTCAGTCTGTCCATCCAATGATTGGTTATTAACAAGCGTCTCCTTGTTAACATACTGCCAACTCTTCAGTTTGAACGAAATGTGTGTGTGTGTGTGTGTCTCTGGGAAGATAAAGGGGCGGGGCTTAGAGGTAGTCATCCTCACTGGAAGGCTCGTCATCAGGGTCGTTGCTAGGGTTGTTGCTAGAGACGTTGCTAAGGTCGTTGCTATGGGCATAGCTGGAGGCTGTGCTAGAGGATGGGCTGCGGCTCATTCTCCACACCTGATTAGAGAAGCTCCGCCCCCAGCTGCAAGGCTGGCCAACAGGTCGCAGTATTCTAATAAGCTCTGCAGCTTCCTGCCAATAGGAAGTTCACTTGCTGTGTCCCCGCCCAGTTCTCTGTTTGCTCATGGTGGTCAACATCTGACTGATGTAGGAAGTGAGGAGGTCATCCATCTTATAGCCCTGAAAACACACACACACACACACACACACACACACACACACACACACACACACACACACACACACACACACACACACACACACACACACACACACACACACACACACACACACACACACACACACACACACACACACACACAC
>NC_060185.1:34463919-34465581 GCF_021184085.1 Oncorhynchus gorbuscha
AGTGATACATTTGTTACTTACAGGGCACCACTGCCCCTGACCAGCTGAATGCAGGTGGGCTCTCCTGTCAACATGGGGCTCCTGCTGCAGGAAGCCTAGCGGTTAACAGTGTTGGGCCAGTAACTGAAAGATCCCTGGGTTGAATCCCAGAGAGGACTAGGTGGAAAATCTGTCAATGTGCCCTTGAGGGCTGCAACAGGAGCCTCGTGTTGACAGGAGAGCCCAGCTGCACTCAGCTGGCCAGGTGTCTTAACAGGAACAGGATGTGCCTGTCCAACACTCTTCCCCACATCAAGGATGGTGTCACATGGTCACGCAGCTCTCTTCATTGAGGAGACACACTAGAAGCATCAGTAAGTCATCACAAATGACTATTTCTAAAGAAAGATAATAGACAAGTAGAATGGGACAGGTTTCTTATAGGCTCCACATTACTGGACATAATAACATATTAACTTTGTGCTGTTGATGTATTGCTGCTAATAATATTATTTCAGAGAGTCTGAAACTCTGTCTTAACAAGGAAGTACTCTGTTCTAACAAGGAAGTACTCTGCTCCTAACAAGGAAGTACTCTGCTCCTAACAAGGAAGTACTCTGCTCCTAACAAGGAAGTACTCTGCTCCTAACAGAGTACTCTGCTCCTAACAAAGTACTCTGCTCCTAACAAGAAGTACTCTGCTCTAACAAGGAAGTACTCTGCTCCTAACAAGGAGTGCTCTGCTCCTAACAAGGAAGTACTCTGCTCCTAACAAGGAAATACTCTGCTCCTAACAAGGAAGTAATCTGCTCCTAACAAGGAGGTACTCTGCTCCTAACAAGGAGGTACTCAGCACTTAACAAGGAAGTACTCTGCTCCTAACAAGCCACCAATTGTGCAAGTTCTCCCTTAAAAAAAAATAGAAGAGGCCTGTAATTTACATCAGGAGATACCTTAATACCAGTAACAGTGTGTGAAAACCTTGTGAAGACTTACAGAAAACATTTGACCTCTGTCATTGCCAACACAGGGTATATAACAAAGTATTGAGATAAACAATGTGATTTTCTGGATTTGTTTTCTCATTTTGTCTGTCATAGTTGAAGTGTACCTATGATGAAAATTACAGGCCTCTCTCATTTTTTAAGTGGGAGAACTTGCACAATTGGTGGCCGACTAAATACTTTTTTGCCCCACTGTATGTTAATCTCTAGGAGACAGAACAAGTCTCCTTCCTGAGCGGTATGACGGCTGTGTGGTCCCATGGTGTTTATACTTGCATACTGTTGTATGTAAAGATGAACATGGTATCTTCAGGCGTTTGGAAATTTCTCCGAAGGATGAACCAGACCTGTGGAGGTCTACAATTCTTTTTCTGAGGTCTTGGCTGATTTCCACATGATGTCAAGCAAAGAGGTACTGAGTTTGAAGGTAGGCCTTGAAATACATCCACAGGTACACCTCCAATTGACTCAAATTATGTCAATTAGCCTATCAGAAGCTTCGAAAAATATGACATCATTTCTGGCATTTTCCAAGCTGTTTAAAGGCAAAGTCAACATAGTGTATGTAAACTTCTGACCCACTGGAATTGTGATACAGTGAATTATAAGTGAAATAATCTGTCTGTAAACAATTGTTGGAAAAATGACTTATGTCATGCACAAAGTAGATGTCCTAACC
>NC_060185.1:34465681-34470687 GCF_021184085.1 Oncorhynchus gorbuscha
CCTGAGGCCAGACCAGACCATTGTACTGAATACTGACCAAGTTATCCCTCTGATTGGTGAGTGTAACCCTGAGGCCAGACCAGACCATTGTACTGAATACTGACCAAGTTATCCCTCTGATTGGTGAGTGTAACCCTCAGGCCAGACCAGACCATTGTACTGAATACTGACCAAGTTATCCCTCTGATTGGTGAGTGTATCCCTCAGGCCAGACCAGACCATTGTACTGAATACTGACCAAGTTATCCCTCTGATTGGTGAGTGTAACCCTGAGGCCAGACCAGACCATTGTACTGAATACTAACTAAGTTATCCCTCTGTGTGGGTGTGTAGCCAACAACTCTGGGAGTAACAAGCGTCAGATCACAGACCTGGTGGATCAGAGCATCCAGATCAACACACACTGCTTTGTGGTTACCGCCGACAACCGCTACATCCTGGTCTGTGGCTTCTGGGACAAGAGTTTCAGAGTCTACTCCACCGAGACAGGTAATACTAACTACCATGGTACTACTCGCTACTATAGTACCACCATAATACTACTATACTACTGTAGTACTATACTACTACTATATTACACTGTACTACTTCCACACAGTAGGCCTAGACACAAAGGTTTAAATCCTTAATACTGTCTCTGTCTGGGTAAGCTGACCCAGATAATAGTACAGACCATATATACTACTGCCTTATTACTACTGTACGTCTACAATACTTTATATTGCTCTCTCTGTCCTGCAGGTAAGCTGACCCAGATAGTGTTTGGCCACTGGGACGTGGTGCGACGTGTCTGGCCCGGTCAGAAAACTACATCGGGAGACTGCTACATCGTGTCAGGGTCCAGAGACGCTACTCTGCTACTGTGGTACTGGGCGGACGACACCACATCATAGGAGACAACCCCAACAACAGTAAGTCTGAACACACTCACACTCACATGCACACACACACAAACAGACAGAGACAGACATACTACAAACACACACACAGACACACACACAGTGTAACAGTCCTGTCCATGAGCTGAAGCCAGTGGTGCCCTCTGTTCAAGGGTAGAGAGAGGAAGCTCTTCATATCGCTCAAATGAATTGCAGCCCGTCGTGGAGCTGTAGTTCATCAGGTAGATTATTATATTAATAGAAGCATTCTTTGATCAGCAGTGAAAATGATGGTTTCCACTCTTGTTATGGAATGATGGACAGGGACAGGGCGGAGGTGATTCAGATTGAATCAGTTGGACTGCCTTTTTGATTTCTATGGGCGGGCCCGTTTTCCTTCAACTGTTGTTAATGGTTTAATCGTTTCGGCTGTGCTAACATAATTGCAAAAGTGTTTTCATTTAGCCTTGTAAAATGATCAACTTGGACTAGCTAACACAATGTGCCATCGGAACACAGGAGTGATGGTTGCTGATAATGGGCCTCTTGTACGACTATGTAGATATTCCATAAAAAATCAGCTGCTTCCAGCTGCAATAGTCATGTACCACATTAACAACGTCTATCTACACTGTTTTCTGATCTATTTGATGTTATTTTTAATGGACAAAAAATGTGCTTGTCTTTAAAAAAACATGGACATTTCTAAAGTGACCCCAAACTTTTGAACAGTGTGTGTATGTAATGTTGATTTAATAAAATCTAATCAAAGGGCAAACAATTCACACAATGAAACAATGACTGTGTAAGATTTGGCGAGAGACAGCAGAGAACATTCAGTAGAGTTTAGTGCATGCCTCCTTCTTGTACTCAAGACAGATTATCTCAACACATTTAAGATGCTATTCACTGACAGGCAACTCAATGTTCAGCCTGGCCTATAGCCGCGCACACTGCACCAATTCTGGCTTCGCAAATAAGCATAGGCTATTTAAAAAAAAACAAAGGAGCAATGATGCTCTGTGGCTAAAATCAAGCTCTCTGGTAAGGACTTTTAAATGATTTTTATTTAGACAGGAGTAATGATATCATTTTTACGTTGAGGAAGCCGGCCTCCGAACAGTGCACTGTGCACCCTGACAACTTTCCTTTCTAATGTTCAAGGGCTGAAACCAGAGATCTGTATATATGCCTTTCAACAAGTTTAGGTCTGCATATTGTGCCCATAGAAACGCATTGGGCTTCTTCCTCGCTGCAGAAACTGACGGACGAAACAGCGCCACTTTCGGTCTTACTATATGTAGCCCATGTATCTGATGCTGTCTGACCAGAAAAAGTATGACATGCCATAGTCCTTTTGTCCAGACAGCGTCAGATACAGTGCCTTGCGAATGTGATAGGGCCCCCTTGAACATGCGACCTTTTGCCACATTTCAGGCTTCAAACATAAAGATATAAAACTGTATTTTTGTGAAGAAGAATCAACAACAAGTAGGACACAATCATGAAGTGGAGCGACATTTTTATTGGATATTTCAAACTTTTTTAACAAATCAAAAACTGAAAAATTGGGCGTGCAAAATTATTCAGCCCCATAAGTTAATACTTTTGTAGCGCCTACCACCTTTTGCTGCGTTTACAGCTGTAAGTCGCTTGGGGTATGTCCCTATCAGTTTTGCACATCGAGAGACTGAATTTTTTTCCCATTCCTCCTTGCAAAACAGCTCAAGCTCAGTGAGGTTGGATGGAGAGCATTTGTGAACAGCAGTTTTCAGTTCTTTCCACAGATTCTCGATTGGATTCAGGTCTGGACTTTGACTTGGCCATTCTAACACCTGGATATGTTTATTTTTGAACCATTCCATTGTAGATTTTGCTTTATGTTTTGGATCATTGTCTTGTTGGAAGACAAATCTCCGTCCCAGGCTCAGGTCTTTTGCAGACTCCATCAGGTTTTCTTCCAGAATGGTCCTATATTTGGCTCCATCCATCTTCCCATCAATTTTAACCATCTTCCCTGTCCCTGCTGAAGAAAAGCAGGCCCAAACCATGATGCTGCCACCACCATGTTTGACAGTGGGGATAGTGTGTTCAGGGTGATGAGCTGTGTTGCTTTTACGCCAAACATAACGTTTTGCATTGTTGCCAAAAAGTTCAATTTTGGTTTCATCTGACCAGAGCACCTTCTTCCACGTTTGGTGTGTCTCCCAGGTGGCTTGTGGCAAACTTTAAACGACACTTTTTATGGATATCTTTAAGAAATGGCTTTCTTCTTGCCACTCTTCCATAAAGGCCAGATTTGTGCAATATACGACTGATTGTTGTCCTATGGACAGAGTATTCAGCCCCTTTACTTTCAGTGCAGCAAACTCTCTCCAGAAGTTCAGTGAGGATCTCTGAATGATCCAATGTTGACCTAAATGACTAATGATGATAAATACAATCCACCTGTGTGTAATCAAGTCTCCGTATAAATGCACCTGCACTGTGATAGTCTCAGAGGTCTGTTAAAAGCGCAGAGAGCGTCATGAAGAACAAGGAACACACCAGGCAGGTCCGAGATACTGTTGTGAAGAAGTTTAAAGCCGGATTTGGATACAAAAAGATTTCCCAAATCGTGGTCTACACATACAGAGACAGAGGGGTGGTGTTTTGCTCACTCAGGTGCTTTATCTGAGATTAATGCATCTTTCTGTCGGTGCGCATCTCAGTCAAATAAATTATCATTATTTCAATATTTTATTTAGTCGGGAAGGGCGGGCCAGGCCCCTGGGGCCCGCACATAACACTGGTGTGTGTCACTTGCGTTCCAGTAAATACTCCAGATGTCTTGCTATTCAGCTCCAGAGTGTGATTTGATTTCTGCTGCTCTTCTCACTTAGTTCCTCATACTCACTAATTATCTGTGTTCAAAACAACCACTTCTGGTGTGTGTGTGTGTGTGTGTGTGTGTGTGTGTGTGTGTGTGTGTGTGTGTGTGTGTGTGTGTGTGTGTGTGTGTGTGTGTGTGTGTGTGTGTGTGTGTGTGTGTGTGTGTGTGTGTGTGTGTGTGTGTGTGGTGTGTGTGTGTGTTCATATATATAATGTATGTGTGTGCTGTGCATGAACTGGTGTCACATGAGGCTGTGGTTGAGGTGAGTGTTTTTCTCATTATCTTACTGAAGATAATTAAGAATTTCAGCTTGGTTTGTTCCAATTAATAGAGGGTGCTGCAGCACTATACTGCAGGAGAAAACACTCCCATGGTACACACACACACACACCCACACCCACACACACAATGCTTACTGTACTGTGCACCTTCCCTAACAAAGGAAGGTTTCTTCTATGGAGAGAACTTTAACTAATCATATTCCATATCAATCAAACCAGGATGTTTGATATCAGTTTTTTCAGTGAACATTTAATAAGTTCTTCACTATAGATGAAACACATAGTGGTCTTCAGTAGCTACCTACAGTACCAGTCAAAAGTTTGGACACAACTAGTCATTCAAGGGTTTTTCTTTTTTTTCTTTTTTCTAAATTGTAAAATAATAGTTTAGACATCAAAACTATGAAATAACACATATGGAGTCATGTAGTAACCAAAAGTGTTAAACAAATTAAAATATATTTTAGATTTTGCCTTGATGACAGCTTTGCACACTCTTAGTATTCTCTCAACCAGCTTCACCTGTAATGCTTTTCCAAAAGTCTTGAAGGAGTTCCTACATATCATCTTCACTTGTTGGCTGCTTTTCCTTCACACTGCTGTCCAAGTCATCCCGAACCATCTCAATTGGGTTGAGGTCAGGTGATTGTGGAGGAAAAGTCATCTGATGCAGCACTCCGTCACTCTCCTTCTTGGTCAAATAACCCTTACACCGCCTGGAGGTGTGTTTTGGGTCATTGTCCTGTTGAAAAACAAATGATAGTTCCACTAAGTGCAAACCAGATGGGATGGCGTATCACTGCAGAATGCTGTTTTAGCCATGCTGGTTAAGTGTGCCTTGAATTCTAAATAAATCACAGACAGTGTCACCAGCAAAGCACCATCTCACCTCCTCCTCTATGCTTCATGGTGGGAACCACACATGCGGAGATCATCCATTCACCTACTCTGCTGGGGCGGCAGGGTAGCCTAGTG
>NC_060185.1:34470787-34476293 GCF_021184085.1 Oncorhynchus gorbuscha
CTTAGGTTAGCTCCTCAATACTGTCCCATCCCTTAGGGTTAGCTCCTCAATACTGTCCCATCCCTTAGGGTTAACTCCTCAATACTTTCCCATCCCTTAGGGTTAGCTCCTCAATACTGTCCCATCCCACCCCTTAGGGTTAGCTCCTCAATACTGTCTCATCCATCCCTTAGGTTAGCTCCTCAATACTGTCCCATCCCTTAGGGTTAGCTCCTCAATACTGTCCCATCCCTTAGGTTAGCTCCTCAATACTGTCCCATCCCCCTTAGGGTTAGCTCCTCAATACTGTCCCATCCCCTTAGGGTTAGCTCCTCAATACTGTCCCATCCCTTAGGGTTAGCTCCTCAATACTGTCCCATCCCTTAGGGTTAGCTCCTCAATACTGTCCCATCCCTTAGGGTTAGCTCCTCAATACTGTCTCATCCATCCCTTAGGGTTAGCTCCTCAATACTGTCCCATCCCTTAGGGTTAGCTCCTCAATACTGTCCCATCCCTTAGGGTTAGCTCCTCAATACTGTCTCATCTCACCCTTAGGTTAGCTCCTCAATACTGTCCCATCTCCCTTAGGGTTAGCTCCTCAATACTGTCTTATCTCACCCCTTAGGGTTAGCTCCTCAATACTGTCCCATCCCTTAGGGTTAGCTCCTCAATACTGTCTCATCCATCCCTTAGGGTTAGCTCCACAATACTGTCCCATGGCATCCCTTAGGGTTAGCTCCTCAATACTGTCTTATCTCATCCCTTAGGGTTAGCTCCTCAATACTGTCCCATCCCTTAGGGTTAGCTCCTCAATACTGTCCCATCCCACCCCTTAGGGTTAGCTCCTCAATACTGTCCCATGGCATCCCTTAGGGTTAGCTCCTCAATACTGTCTCATCCCATCCCTTAGGGTTAGCTCCTCAATACTGTCTCATCCCACCCCTTAGGTTAGCTCCTCAATACTGTCCCATCCCTTAGGGTTAGCTCCTCAATACTGTCCCATCCCTTAGGGTTAGCTCCTCAATACTGTCCCATCCCACCCTTAGGGTTAGCTCCTCAATACTGTCCCATCTCACCCCTTAGGGTTAGCTCCTCAATACTGTCCCATCTCTTAGGGTTAGCTCCTCAATACTGTCCCATCCCTTAGGGTTAGCTCCTCAATACTTTCCCATCCCTTAGGGTTAGCTCCTCAATACTGTCCCATCCCTTAGGGTTAGCTCTCAATACTTTCCCATCACCCTTAGGGTTAGCTCCTCAATACTGTCCTCATCCCTTAGGGTTAGCTCCTCAATACTGTCCCATCCCTTAGGGTTAGCTCCTCAATACTGTCCCATCCCCTTAGGGTTAGCTCCTCAATACTGTCCCATCCCTTAGGGTTAGCTCCTCAATACTGTCCCATCCCTTAGGGTTAGCTCCTCAATACTGTCCCATCCCTTAGGGTTAGCTCCTCAATACTGTCCCATCCCTTAGGTTAGCTCCTCAATACTGTCCCATCCCCCTTAGGGTTAGCTCCTCAATACTGTCCCATCCCTTAGGGTTAGCTCCTCAATACTGTCCCATCCCTTAGGGTTAGCTCCTCAATACTGTCCCATCCCTTAGGGTTAGCTCCTCAATACTGTCCCATCCCTTAGGGTTAGCTCCTCAATACTGTCCCATCCCTTAGGGTTAGCTCCTCAATACTGTCCCATCCCTTAGGGTTAGCTCCTCAATACTGTCCCATCCCTTAGGTTAGCTCCTCAATACTGTCCCATCCCTTAGGTTAGCTCCTCAATACTGTCTCATCCCACCCCTTAGGGTTAGCTCCTCAATACTGTCCCATCCCATCCCTTAGGGTTAGCTCCTCAATACTGTCCCATCTCACCCCTTAGGGTTAGCTCCTCAATACTGTCCCATCCCTTAGGGTTAGCTCCTCAATACTGTCTCATCCCACCCCTTAGGGTTAGCTCCTCAATACTGTCCCATGGCATCCCTTAGGGTTAGCTCCTCAATACTGTCCCATCCCTTAGGGTTAGCTCCTCAATACTGTCCCATCCCTTAGGGTTAGCTCCTCAATACTGTCCCATCCCTTAGGGTTAGCTCCTCAATACTGTCTCATCCCACCCCTTAGGGTTAGCTCCTCAATACTGTCCCATCCCTTAGGGTTAGCTCCTCAATACTGTCTCATCCCACCCCTTAGGGTTAGCTCCTCAATACTGTCCCATCCCTTAGGGTTAGCTCCTCAATACTGTCTCATCCCATCCCTTAGGGTTAGCTCCTCAATACTGTCCCATGGCATCCCTTAGGGTTAGCTCCTCAATACTGTCTTATCTCATCCCTTAGGGTTAGCTCCTCAATACTGTCCCATCCCTTAGGGTTAGCTCCTCAATACTGTCTCACCATCCCTTAGGTTAGCTCCTCAATACTGTCCATGCATCCCTTAGGGTTAGCTCCTCAATACTGTCCCATCCCTTAGGGTTAGCTCCTCAATACTGTCCCATCCCTTAGGGTTAGCTCCTCAATACTGTCCCATCCCTTAGGGTTAGCTCCTCAATACTGTCTCATCCCATCCCTTAGGGTTAGCTCCTCAATACTGTCCCATCCCTTAGGGTTAGCTCCTCAATACTGTCTCATCCCACCCCTTAGGGTTAGCTCCTCAATACTGTCCCATCCCTTAGGGTTAGCTCCTCAATACTGTCCCATCCCTTAGGGTTAGCTCCTCAATACTGTCCCATCCCTTAGGGTTAGCTCCTCAATACTGTCCCATCCCTTAGGGTTAGCTCCTCAATACTGTCCCATCCCTTAGGGTTAGCTCCTCAATACTGTCCCATCCCTTAGGGTTAGCTCCTCAATACTGTCCCATCCCACCTTAGGGTTAGCTCCTCAATACTGTCCCATCCCACCCTTAGGGTTAGCTCCTCAATACTGTCCCATCCCACCCCTTAGGGTTAGCTCCTCAATACTGTCCCATCCCTTAGGGTTAGCTCCTCAATACTGTCCCATCCCTTAGGGTTAGCTCCTCAATACTGCCATCCCACCCCTTAGGGTTAGCTCCTCAATACTTTCCCATCCCTTAGGGTTAGCTCCTCAATACTGTCTCATCCCACCCCTTAGGGTTAGCTCCTCAATACTGTCCCATCCCTTAGGGTTAGCTCCTCAATACTGTCCCATCCCTTAGGGTTAGCTCCTCAATACTGTCCCATCCCTTAGGGTTTGCTCCTCAATACTTTCCCATCCCTTAGGGTTAGCTCCTCAATACTGTCCCATCCCTTAGGGTTAGCTCCTCAATACTGTCCCATCCCTTAGGGTTAGCTCCTCAATACTGTCTCATCCCACCCCTTAGGGTTAGCTCCTCAATACTGTCCCATCCCACCCCTTAGGGTTAACTCCTCAATACTGTCCCATCTCACCCCTTAGGGTTAGCTCCTCAATACTGTCCCATCCCTTAGGGTTAGCTCCTCAATACTGTCCCATCCCTTGGGGTTAGCTCCTCAATACTGTCTCATCTCACCCCTTAGGGTTAGCTCCTCAATACTGTCCCATCCCATCCCTTGGGGTATGGTTAAGGGTTAGCTTACCTTCCTCCAGCTGCTCCATGCCCAATATCTTCTTGGTCCCGTCAATAGAGTAGATGGTCCTTACCCCCTGGGGCAAGTTCACATTATCTGACAGGGAGCGGGTCAGATCGGCTAACAGGGCGTCTATAGACCGAAATCTGTCCTGGGAAATAGCGTAGACAATCCCTTTGAAGTAGCGGTCTCCGTTGCGATAAAAGCGGACCTTCTTGGCTTTCTTCTCCGAGGCCAGGGACTGCAGTGTCCGGGTCCTGTACAGACTACAGTGGGCACTGTGAGTGGGGCTCGGCAGCCCGTTGTTCCTGGAGCCTCGGCGGGTGTTTCTCTGGGCTTTCTCCCGCTCGTCAAAGTGCTCCAGCTCCATAACTGTAGTTGTGTTACACAGAAAGAGCCAAATCGGGGAGGGGAACATTATGGATGAGAAAATTTAAACCTCAAGCATATTTTCCTTTGCAGAATAAACAAGCCATTCTTTAGTTTTAGTTGAATGCCATATAGGCCTACTGTGGAGAGTAGAGTCAATTGGATTTCTGCATGAACTCTTGAGGACGGGGCCGACATTCAGTGGTGCTGAATGGACAGCGCCGCAGGTGCGGTTCTGCTAGCTACCAGCTAGCTAGTCTGACAGGTAGGCTATAGCGGTGGCAGTAGTCAGAATGAACTCCCGGTGACAACGTGACAGCGCTGCTGGCTAGCCAGATAGAATTCTGCTGTTTGTGGGCAGTTTGTCACGTACTGAAAATGTGGTATTTCTGAGGGACATAAAAATCTGATTGTAGGCTATAGCACGCTCGCACATGTCATGCTCTCTAGTTTCGTCCCCCACCCAATTGCAATGTGATTCTAATCAAATGTAATGTTTGTTTTGATCATATTAATTTCTGACAATATAACTCAAGCTATTGTTAAATGACAGGGAAGAACACATTATGGCATCTTAAAATATGTTTTGGGCAAAGAATTGCTTACCTTAAATTGAAGTCTGATGCAGTCAACCGCGTCAATTCTTTAGCAATTGCATATAGCAGCTCTCCAATAGACTGTGTCAGTGCATATATGTGTAGTATAATGGCCCGAGCGATAGAAAAAGCATCCGTCCCTTTGTTGCCCTGTGATTGAGCAAGTGTGCGCTGCAAGAGCTGCAGCTGGTTTCTGTGTCTTAAGCAGTGATTTCCAGATGGCCGTCCCTCATTGACATGCAGGCCTTCCGAGGGAAGCACCAAGCATCTCACCTCGCGAATGCTCCCTCCTCTCTCATCTTCTCTCCTCCCCTCTAGATGCGCTGAAACAAGGGGCGTGGTGCAGGCGGTCATTACACTGCTAGCCCCTCAGTGCACTAACTGCACTGACAGACACAAGGATTTTCAGCAACATTCTTGTTGATAACGCAGATAGATAGATACAGGTTTATGTGGCAAAATCCCTTTTCTCTTGACAATGCAGGGTAGGTTAGAGTTATAGACCCCCCTCCACCCATAATCAGTGGATTATTCCAAATGTAATGGCAGCCTATTCCCTATATAGTGCACTACTTTTGACCAGGGCATAAAGGTCTGGACAAAAGTAGTGCAGTAGGGAATAGGTTCCATTTGGTAGGCAGACATGGGCGTCTGTATGCTGGTGCTGAGGAGGATGTCTAGCAGTGTCTGAATTCATGTACCATACTGCATGCACAAACACAGGGCAACCAATCCCAAACCTGTCTAACAATCTAATAACGATAAAGCTGTACACACACTGAGAGAGCGAGAGAGGGGAGAGAGAGAGAGAGAGAGAGAGAGAGAGAGAGAGAGAGAGAGAGAGAGAGAGAGAGAGAGAGAGAGAGAGAGAGAGAGAGAGAGAGAGACAGAGAGAGAGAGAGAGAGAGAGAGAATGAACAGAGCTGATTGTCAGATCATTAACAACACCCTCAGGTTATGTACAGTACCCGTATTGATGATTGGGCAGACAGATGGAAAATACAGTTGTGACCTGAT
>NC_060185.1:34476393-34486013 GCF_021184085.1 Oncorhynchus gorbuscha
ATATTGTTATTAAATGTGGCACACAAGTCTGTGTGAACTTAATCCTTCCCTTAGCTGAATTTACACAAGTCCTTACAATCTGACAGTACGAAAATACAATGAAAAGTATCTGTAGAACATGTACCACTATTACAAATTTGTTCAAATTCTGGTTGATGGTAATGGGTAAACATGCATGTTTCAGTATAGATGGAATGTCACAGAAGATCTTATCAATGCGAGATCCACACAAAGGAACTCTGACAGCTAAACTAACTGCTATGAGTGCTATAAATAAAGGATAACACCAAGACAATAAGAGTAACTTTCTAACAGTTAAAGATGTCACAATGGTATGATATAGTAGTGGTCTGCATATCGCCACATACCTGTCGTAAGACATCACTGTTAGAGTAGAAAGTTCACACATGACAGATGTGTATATTACATAGGCTTGAGTGAAACATCCACCATAAGATATCACCTGAACATCTGACTGGAAGGTCAGTAAGAACTTGGGGTAGAAACCAGCAGTTCCATACAATCCATTGACACACAAACTACACAGAAAGATATACATGGGCTCATGGAGGCCTTTCACCTGAATGATTAGTTATGATCAGAGGCAGATTCACAGTGATGATGAGAAGGTATGTGATAAGAGGCAATATAAAATAAACCGATTTGTTGTTTGTCTCTTGTAAGCCAAAGAGATAAAACATCTTGACTTGGGTTGAGTTCTCCATAGATTTTGTTAATTTTCTTCCTCTGGTCAATGCAAAAATTCGTAGTCCTTACAACGATTGAGTGTGTATGGAGGTGAATGAATTCAAGTGTGAATCAATTGATTCTGTGTAAGCTCAGAAACTTGTGTCCATGAAATGTCTTCTTGCTTGAGAGAGGGATACTGCTTCAATAACTTGTCCTACTAGCCTCTAAATATACCATAGTGTATGATCACATGGGATTGTAGTTTCAGTGTCAACATGTAACTACTCCATAGAGATGGATCTATATTGAGTTTATGGCAAGCAACTAATTGGATTATATTTACTATATTTATGCATTAACCCAGCAAACAGGGAATGTCCTTGGGACACAATCGGCAGTGTATCAAATACTTGTTCTCCCACTGTATATATATTTTTCATGGTACATGAGACACTGATTCGCGCCTGTCTCAATGAGGAGGCCGCAGGGTTGCCACGGTCCAAGAATATGGGGATTGTGGCTCAGACGCACAAGGCAGGTCTCTCTCCAGAATATGTGCATTGTTTGCTATGTCTATCATATCCCCATTACAAATATCACAAGTAGTTGCCTACATTTACTGTTAATTATCATAATTACTAATCCGCAATGTTTATATGGTTACGGTAATTTCTGTTAATGCTTTGAATATATTATTATTGCAATCATTTACCGTTCTCAATGTCAGAGTGTGTTTTGCAGAACTCACAACCTACGATAAACTTGTGAGAACCAAGTTTTGGATTATTTCATTCCATTGACGAATTTTGTCAATTTATTTTTTGTTTTTCGTTTGAAACTCTCCTGTCAATGTTGAGTAAGGATGTGCACCTGTGTTGTCTTTCCTGTCATTGTGTTTGACTGTTATTTTATCAAATCAATTAATTACCTTAAATTATTACGCTATTAAATTAACCATATAACAATTAAGTAGTAATCTGGGGCACCACGGAAAAAGTTTATTTAATGAGTTACCGTTTTATGAATGAACTCTTAAAGATATAAAGATCTCTTACATCAGTTACAGTCAATTCATTCTTATTTACCTTATTTAATGAGTTACCGCTTTCTGAATGAACTCTTAAAGATATAAAGATCTCTTACATCAGTTACAGTCAATTCATTCTTATTTACCGCTCTCTCCCACCATCCAGTGCACCTCCCCAGTCCGGCTACGGTCTCCAGTCCAGAGCCTCTGGTGACGGTCCCCAGTCCGGAACCTCCGGCGATAGTTCCCAGTCCGGAACCTCCGGTCGACGGTCCCAAGTCCAGAACCTCCGGAGACAGTCCCCAGTCCGGAACCTCCTGCGACGGTCCACAGGCTGGAGCCCTCCTTTGCGCCGGTGCCCAGTCCAGGCACGGTGTCCAGTCCAACTCCATGGCCGGAGCCTTCCTCTGCGCAGGTGCCAAGTCCAGGCACGGTGTCCAGTCCCACTCCAGGGCAAGAGCCTCCCTCTGCGACGGTGCCCAGTCCAGGCACAGTGTCCAGTCCAGCTCCATGGCCAGAGCCTTCCTCTGTGCCAGTGCCTAGGCACAGCGTCCAGTCCAGCTCCAAGGCCAGAGCCTTCCTCTGCGCCGATGCTCAGTCCAGGCATGGTGTCCAGTCCCGCTCCAAGACCGGAGCCTTCCTCTGCACCGGTGCCCATTCCAGGCACGACGGCCAACTCAGCTCCGTGGCAGGAGCCTTCCTCTCTGCCGGTGCCCAGTCCAGGCACGGCGTCAAGTCCCGCTCCAAGGCCGGTACCTTCCTCTGCGCCGGTGCCCCGTCCAGGCATGGCGGCCAACTCAGCAGGAGCCATGGAGCTGAAGTTGAATTAAGATTTGTGAAGATTAAAAATATCTACAGTACCAGTCAAAAGTTTGGACACCTACTCATTCAGGGGTTTTTCTTTATTCTTACTCTTTTTTACATTGAATAATAATAGTGAAGACATCAAAACTATGAAATAACAACTGCGGAATCATGTAGTAACCAAAAAAGTGTTGAACAAATCAAAATATATTGTAGATTCTTCAAAGTCGCCACCCTTTGCCTTGATGACAGTTTTACACACGTTTGCCATCCTCTCAACCAGCTACCCCTGGAATGCTTTTCCAACAGTCTTAAATGAGTTCCCATATACTGATCACATGTTGGCTGCTTTTCCTTCAATCTGCGGTCCAACTCATCCCAAACCATCTCAATTGGGTTGAGTTCGGGTGATTGTGGAGGCCAGGTCATCTGATGCAGTACTCATCACCCTCCTTCTTCGTCAAATAGCCCTTACACAGCCTGGAGGTGTGTTGGGTCATTCTCCTGTAGAAAAACAAATGATAGGAAAAGGGGGATACCTAGTCAGTTGTCCAACTGAATGTATTCAACTGAAATGTGTTTTTAACCCAACCCGTCTGAATCAAAAAGGTGCTGTCTTAATCGACATACACATCTTCGGCGTCCAGGCTATAGAGGGGTAACTTCCTTGCTCAGGGGAAGAATGACAGATATTTACCTTGTCAGCTCAGGGATTCGACACTCTAACCACTAGGCTACCTGCCGCCCCACTAAGCGCAAACCAGATGGGATGGTGTAACGCTGCAGAATGCTGTGATAGCCATGCTGGTTAAGTGTGCCTTGAATTCTAAGTAAATCACAACAGTGTCACCAGCAAAGCACCCCACGCACCCTCACACCTCCTCCATGATTTATGATGGGAACCACACATGCGGAGATCATCTGTTCACCAATTCTGCATCTCACAAAAAGACGTTGGTTGGAACCAAAAATGTCAAATTTGGACTCATCAGACCAAAGGACATATTTCCACCAGTCTAATGTCCATTGTTTGTGTTTCTTTGCACAAGCAAGTCTCTTATTATTATTGATGTCCTTTAGTAATGGTTTCTTTGCAGCAATTTGACCATGACGGCCTGATTCATGCCGTCTCCTCTGAACAGTTGATGTTGAGATGTGTCTGTTAAAAGTTGTAAAGTTGCCTTTACATTTGATCATTTTCATTTATATTAAGATTGTAGAATGTAGATCAACCACCAACAATGATTTTGAGATACAAAGACTATTATAAATTAAATGAAACTCTGACCACAAAAATGTGCATATGAATATCATAACTGACGCGCAAATTGGTAGAAATGGTATATCCATTGGTACACAGGGTGTGTCTATATATGGAAATATACATGTTTAAAAATTGACAAATCGATTGGTCGAAAGAAAAGACTATGTTTGATCGACCAATAGAAATGCAGGAAAGTAGCAATAGACCCCCAGAAAACCCTGCCAGATTATGTCACCACACTTCTAAAACCAAAGTTGCACCCTTGATATAGGTATCTAGAAATGAAGCACCATTTAACCATGCAACAGTTTTGGCAGATTTGACCTTTATTTTTGTTGACTTCAGGAAGACTCCTGTTGTTTAAGATCATGTAACTAACATCTCATATCAATGATTTTATGTGCATTACACTTTCTAAAAATGGTCCTTCGAATCTGCTGGAGGTTAAGTCCATATATGACAGGGTTAAAGACAGGCGGTATAACAAGGAATTGTACAGCCATTGCATTACGCATATTGAGCGTAATATTTACACTACTATTCCACCCTTGCAACGTGTCAAACAGGGTCACTGTGATGAAAATAACCATTGTTATTAAATGTGGCACACATGTCTGTGTGAACTTAATCCTTCCCTTAGCTGACTTTACACAAGTACTTACAATCTGACAGTAAGAAAATACAATGAATAGTATCTGTAAAACATGAACCACTATTACAAATTTGTTCAAATTCTGATTGATGGTAATGGGTAAACATGCATGTTTCAGTATAGACGGAATGTCACAGAAGAGTTTATCAATGCGAGATCCACACAAAGGAACTCTGACAGCTAAACTAACTGCTATGAGTGCTATAAATAAAGGATAACACCAAGACAATAATAGTAACTTTCTAACAGTTAAAGATGTCACAATGGTATGATATAGTAGTGGTCTGCATATTGCCACATACCTGTCGTAAGACATTACTGTTAGAGTAGAAAGTTCACACATGACAGATGTGTATATGACATAGGCTTGAGTGAAACATCCACCATAAGATATCACCTGAACATCTGACTGAAGGTCCAGTAACAACTTGGGGTAGAAACCAGCAGTTCCATACAATCCATTGATACACAGACTACACAGAAAGATATACATGGGCTCATGGAGACCTTTCTCCTGAATGATTGTTAGGATCAGAGTCAGATTCACAGTGATGATGAGAAGGTATGTGATAAGAGACAAGGTAAAATAGACCGATTTGTTGATAAATGTCTCTTGTAAGCCAAAGAGATAAAATATCTTGACTTGGGTTGAGTTCTCCATAGATTTTGTTAATTTTCTTCCTCTGGTCAATGCAGCAATTCGTAGTCCTTACAAGGCTTCAGCATGCATGGAGGTGAATGAATTCATGTGTGAATCATTTTATTCTGTTTAGGCTCAGAAACTCCATGAAATGTCTTCTTGCTTGAGAGAGGGATACTGCTTCAATAACCTGCCCTACTAGCCTCTAAATATACCATAGTGTATGATCACATGGGATTGTAGTTTCAGTGTCATCATGTAACTACTCCATAGAGATGGATCTATATTGAGTTTATGACAAGCAACTAATTGGATTATATTTACTATATTTATGCATTAACCCAGCAAACCGGTGGATGTCCAAAAGACATTAGGCAATGTCCCCATTAGGTCCATTTCAGGCAGCATTGACCAAACTCTGTCCTGCTCAAGCATTTCTTTGCCCAAGCATACATAGCTGATTCAAATAATCAAAGTTTGATGATTAGTTGATTATTTGATTCAGCTGTGTAGTGCTAGGAAAAGAACAAAACATGCACCCCTTGGGGTCACCAAGTCAACGTTTGGGAAATGCTGTGTAAGGGTTTCAGCGAGACGTTATCCCACTGATGTTCTGAGAACATTAAATGAACATTAAAACATGATATTAACTACGGGACCATAAGAGGCCGTTCAGTACAGATACCGGTTTGGTCGCAGTATAACGTTATGATAAGGTATACTGAACAAAAATGTAAATGTAACATGCATTTTTAAAAGACTTTACCGAGTTACAGTTCATATAGTTCTCTGCTGAGTTATACCGAGTTATAGTTCTCTGCTGCTAAAGCCACTTTCTACCACTCTAAATTCCAAGCATCTGCCTCTAACCCTAGGAAGCTCTTTGCCACCTTCTCCTCCCTCCTGAATCCTCCTCCCCCTCCCCCTCCTCCCCTCTCTGCAGATGACTTCGTCAACCATTTTGAAAAGAAGGTCGACGACATCCGATCCTCGTTTGCTAAGTCAAATGACACCGCTGGTTCTGCTCACACTCCCCTACCCTGTGCTCTGACCTCTTTCTCCCCTCTCTCTCCAGATGAAATCTCGCGTCTTGTGACGGCCGGCCGCCCAACAACCTGCCCGCTCGACCCTATCCCCTCCTCTCTTCTCCAGACCATTTCCGGAGACCTTCTCCCTTACCTCACCTCGCTCATCAACTTATCCCTGACCGCTGGCTACGTCCCTTCCGTCTTCAAGAGAGCGAGAGTTGCACCCCTTCTGAAAAAACCTACACTCGATCCCTCCGATGTCAACAACTACAGACCAGTATCCCTTCTTTCTTTTCTCTCCAAAACTCTTGAACGTGCCGTCCTTGGTCAGCTCTCCCGCTATCTCTCTCAGAATGACCTTCTTGATCCAAATCAGTCAGGTTTCAAGACTAGTCATTCAACTGAGACTGCTCTTCTCTGTATCACGGAGGCGCCCCGCACCGCTAAAGCTAACTCTCTCTCCTCTGCTCTCATCCTTCTAGACCTATCGGCTGCCTTCGATACTGTGAACCATCAGATCCTCCTCTCCACCCTCTCCGAGTTGGGCATCTCCGGGCGTGGCCCACGCTTGGATTGCGTCCTACCTGACAGGTCGCTCCTACCAGGTGGCGTGGCGAGAATCTGTCTCCTCACCACGCGCTCTCACCACTGGTGTCCCCCAGGGCTCTGTTCTAGGCCCTCTCCTATTCTCGCTATACACCAAGTCACTTGGCTCTGTCATAACCTCACATGGTCTCTCCTATCATTGCTATGCAGACGACACACAATTAATTTTCTTCTGATGACCAGGTGGCGAATCGCATCTCAGCATGTCTGGCAGACATATCAGTGTGGATGACGGATCACCACCTCAAGCTGAACTTCGGCAAGACGGAGCTGCTCTTCCTCCCGGGGAAGGACTGCCCATTCCATGATCTCGCCATCATGGTTGACAACTCCATTGTGTCCTCCTCCCAGAGCGCTAAGAACCTTGGCGTGATCCTGGACAACACCCTGTCGTTCTCAACTAACATCAAGGCGGTGGCCCGTTCCTGTAGGTTCATGCTCTACAACATCCGCAGAGTACGACCCTGCCTCACACAGGAAGCGGCGCAGGTCCTAATCCAGGCACTTGTCATCTCCCGTCTGGATTACTGCAACTCGCTGTTGGCTGGGCTCCTGCCTGTGCCATTAAACCCCTACAACTCATCCAGAACGCCGCAGCCCGTCTAGTGTTCAACCTTCCCAAGTTCTCTCACGTCACCCCGCTCCTCCGCTCTCTCCACTGGCTTCCAGTTGAAGCTCGCATCCGCTACAAGACCATGGTGCTTGCCTACGGAGCTGTGAGGGGAACGGCACCTCAGTACCTCCAGTCTCTGATCAGGCCCTACACCCAAATAAGGACACTGCGTTCATCCACCTCTGGCCTGCTCGCCTCCCTACCACTGAGGAAGTACAGTTCCCGCTCAGCCCAGTCAAAACTGTTCGCTGCTCTGGCTCCCCAATGGTGGAACAAACTCCCTCACGACGCCAGGACAGCGGAGTCAATCACCACCTTCCGGAGACACCTGAAACCCCACCTCTTTAAGGAATACCTAGGATAGGATAAAGTAATCCTTCTCACCCCCCTTAAAATATTTAGATGCACTATTGTAAAGTGGCTGTTCCACTGGATGTCATAAGGTGAATGCACCAATTTGTAAGTCGCTCTGGATAAGAGCGTCTGCTAAATGACTTAAATGTAAATGTATATAAGGAAATCAGTCAATTGAAATAAATGAATTAGGCCCTAATCTATGGATTTCACATTACTGGGAATACAGATATGCATCTTTTGGTCACATATACAGTACCTTTAAAAAGGTAGGGGTGTTGATCAGAAAACCAGTCAGTATTTGGTGTGACTTCTATTTGCCTCATACAGCGCGACACTTCTCCTTCGCATAGAGTTGACCAGGCTGTTGATGGAATGTGGATTATTTCCCCACTCTTCTTCAATGACTGTGCAAAATTGCAGGATTTTGGCGAAAGTGGAACACACCGTCGTACCCGTCGGTGATGAATGGCTCGACAATGGACCTCAGGATCTCGTTACAGCATCTCTGTGCATTCAAATTGCCATCAATAAAATGCAATTTTGTTCATTGTCCATAGCTTATGACTGCCCATACCATAACCCCACCACCACCATGTTCACAACGTTGACATCAGCAAACCACTCTTCCACACAATACCATACACGTGGTCTGCAGATGTGAGGTCGGTTGGACATACGTTACCGTTCAAAAGTTTGGGGTCACGTAGAAATGTCCTTGTTTTTGAAAGAAAAGCACACTCTGGGATGCTGGCTTTCAAGGCAGAGTTGCAAAGAGAAGCCATATCTCAGATTGGCCAATAAAAAGAAAAGATTAAGATGGGAAAAAGAACACTGGACAGAGGAACCCTGCCAAGAAGGCCAGCATCCCGGAGTCGCCTCTTCACTGTTGACGTTGAGACTGGTGTTTGGTGGGTACTATTTAATGAAGCTGCCAGTTGTGAGGCGTCTGTTTCTCGAACTAGACACTCTAATGTACTTGTCCTCTTGCTCAGTTGTGCACAGGTGCCTTCCATTCCTCTTTCTATTCTGGTAAGAGCCAGTTTGTACTGTTCTGTAAAGGGAGTAGTACACAGCATTGTACGAGATCTTCAGTTTCTTGGCAATTTATCGCACAAAATAGCCCTCATTTCTCAAAGCAAACTGATGAGTTTCAGAAGAAAGTTATTTGTTTCTGGCCATTTTGAGCCTGTAATCGAACCCACAAATGCTGATGCTCCAGATACTCAACAAGTCTAAAGAAGGCCAGTTTTATTGCTTCTTTAATCAGTACAACAGTTTTCATCTGTGCTAATATATTTGCAAAAGGGTTTTCTAATGATTAATTAGCCTTTTAAAATGATAAACTTGGATTAGCTAACACAACGTGCCATTGGAACACAGGAGTGATAATGGGCCTCTGTACGGATATGTAGATATTACATTTTTAAAATCAACCGTTTCCAGCTATTATAGTCATTTACAATATTAATAATGTCTACACTGTATTTATGATCAATTTGATGTTATTTTAAAGGACATTTCTAAGTGACCCCAAACTTGTACATAATAGGATTGAAAAGTGGTTGACATTAATAGAAAATAAATTAATAAAAGGTACAGCTGAAGTCAGAAGTTTACATACACCTTAGCCAAATACATTTAAACTCAGTGTTTCACAATTCCTGACATGTAATCCGAGTTAAAATGTCTTATAAAATAACTAATGTCTTAGGTCAGTTAGGATCACCACTTGATTTTAAGAATGTGAAATGTCAGAATAATCATAGAGAGAATTTTTTTATTTCAGCTTGTATTTCTTTCATCACATTCCCAGTGGGTCAGAAGTTGACATACACTCAATTAGAATTTGGTTGCATTGCCTTAATTTTTAAAACTTAGGTCAAACGTTTTCAGATAGCTTTCCACAAGCATCCCACAATGAGGTTGGGTGAACTGAAAA
>NC_060185.1:34486113-34512732 GCF_021184085.1 Oncorhynchus gorbuscha
TTCAATTTAAAGTTTTATTAAGTTTTCTTGTTTTTCAATCAACCAACAAAACACATTCCACATTCACAGATGTGACAGGCTTTAAAAAAATAATAAAAAAATCGAAAAATAATAATACATTTGAAAAAAATAAAAATACAATTAAAATGAATGATAAGGTCAAATAAAAGCATTTATTTTTCTTAATCTATATATTTTCCTTGGTACATATACATACATACATACATACATACATACATACATACATACATACATACATACATACATACATACATACATACATACATACATACACGTACATACGTACATACGTACATACGTACATACGTACATACACACGCACATATACATACACACACACATACGCACACATACTCAAAAACTAAATTAAAATAAAAACACAAAAAAATAAAAAATAAGTAAACATATAACACTTGCAGCAGCACTATCAAGGTTCTTATCAGCTATTTCAAGCATTCGCTGAGACGACGGGTCAATAATTTGTTTTTAGGTTTTACAGTACCTTACACAACATGTATCTGCGCATTTCCCTAGTCACCCCGTTCACTCTGTCCAGTTTGAAATATAGTTGAATAGTGGAGACCAGAGTCTATCAAACTTGGGCTGTCTCTTGTGGAGGTCATAAGTGAGCTTTTCAAGAGGAAGAAAGTCAACAATCTGGTCAATCCACATTTTAAATGTAGGGGGGGTATTAGAGGCCCACAATAGAAAAATACATTTCTTAGCAAAGTATGTAATAGTCATAAGCAAATTTTCTCTGTCAGGATCAAGAACAAAGTCCTGCTGGGCATTAAGAAGATGGATACACGGGGTCATATCAAACTGTACCTCTAGTATTTTCTGTGCAGCAGTACGTACAGATTGCCAGAATCTGGCAATCTCCCTAAAGCTCCAAAATACATGCATATAGGTTCCACTTTCAGAGGTACATATTTTACAGTTAGGAGACATATCTGTTTTCATTCTATGGAGTCTCAAAGGAGTATAATAAAATGTGTACAAACATTTGTAATTAGATTCTTTCATTTTTACACTGGTAGAGGAGCAGTATACCCTGTCGCAAACCTCCGCCCATAACTCATCACTGATAGTCAGACCAAGGTCCTTTTCCCAGATTATTTTCAAAGGAGTAAAGGAGGAGCTTCCTTTCTCAGAAAGGAGTCTATAGATGTAAGATATTTTGCCTTTAATGGATTGTGCTGTGACAAGAAGGGTTTCAACTTCATTCAACTGAGTTCTAAACCTCCTCTTGGAGGTAAATGAGGAAATTACATGTCTAATTTGAAGATATTTTTAAAAAATGGGATCTTGGCACATCGAATTCACTGCAGAGCTCTTGAAAGGATTTCAGTGTAGTGGTTTTCTGATGAAATAGGTCTGAAAAGGTCCTGATTCCTAGAGTATTCCAAAGATTAAAGTTGGCATCCCTCAGGGCTTTTGGCAAGTCTGGGTTGCCTACTATAGGCGAGTGAGAACATATTTGTGAGGAAATGCCCAGGTATTTCTTACAGTCCCTCCACGCTTGTAGGGTGCTGTACACCGCAAAGGTTTTGGCTATGTTGCCCACTTCACTAAAGTTATTAATGAATATAATTGAGCTTAAGGGCAATGAACCACAGGAATGGGCTTCTATCTGAATCCACGTTGACTCTTGTCTGTTTGTGATCCATGTTAGCATGTTGCGGATTTGGGCAGACCAGTAGTACAATTGAAGGGAGGGAAGGGCAAGACCGCCTTTAGATTCAGGTTTTGATAAAGTGGAAACTTGATCCTAGGTTTTTTATTGCCCCATATAAATTTGGTGATGCTTTGGTGAGCATGGGAGCATCTGAAATAAGTAGTTCAGTCTAGGGAGGACGTTCATACGGATTACATTAATTCTTCCTACTAAGCTAATTGGGAGGGAGATCCAGGTTTGGAGATCGTTCTTGATTCGATCCAGGAGTGGAAGATAATTTTCCTTAAAAAGGCTATTCAGATCTGGTGTTATGAAGATCCCGAGGTATTGAAACCCCTGTGTTTTCCATTGGAAAGGACAAAGTGTCTTCATAGAGCTGGTGAGTGTAATATTGAGAGGGCAGACAGTGGATTTGTTCAAATTGATCTTATAACCTGAAAACTTGCCATACTGAGCAATTGTGTCTAAAATGAGAGGGAGGGATTTCTCAGGGTTGGATATGTTGAGCAAGACATCATCCGCGTAAAGCGAAATCTTGTGCTGCAGGCCACCTGCAGAAACACCCATAATACTTGGATTGCTCCTTATCAGCTCTGCCAGAGGCTCCGCCCCCAACAAGTAGAGCAGCGGGGACAGCGAGCACCCTTGTCTTGTGCGTTTACTTGATCAATAATATCAAAAAGACGGCGAATGTTATCAGAAGAGTATCTGTCTCTAATAAATCCAGTTTGGTCCGCTTTTATTAGTTTGGGAAGAAGAGTGTTTAGTCTTTTGGTGAGCAATTTGGTAATTATTTTATAGTCGAAATCCAACAAGCTTATGGGCCGGAAGGACGAGCAGGATAGGGGGTCCTTGTCCTTTTTTTAGCAACACTGTAATGCGAGCTGTGTGCATTGAGTCTGGGAGAACTCAGTTTTTGCAAAAATCCTCCAGCATTGGCATGAAGATAGGGCTGAGCTGGGGCCAAAAAGCTTTGTAGAACTCTCTGGGGAATCCATCTGGGCCTGGGGACTTATTAGGTGGCATGGAGGTAATTGCCTCCAGGATCTCCTCAGGAGTGAAGGGGGGAGTTGAGATCTTCCTGGTCGGTCTCTGATAGTTTAGGTAGCGAGATTCCCTCTAGGAAAGAGTGGGGTTGTCATGTTTTGTCATTTATTATCATGTCTTGTCCCTGTGCTTCCCATTCTATTCGTTTCCCTCTGCTGGTCTTATTAGGTTCTTTCCCTCTTTCTATCCCTCTCTCTCCCCCTCCCTCTCTCACTCTCTCGCTCTCTCTTCTCTCTATCGTTCCGTTCCTGCTCCCAGCTGTTCCTATTCCCCTAATCATCATTTAGTCTTCCCACACCTGTTCCCGATCCTTTTCCCTGATTAGAGTCCCTATTTCTCTCCTTGTTATTCGTTTCTGCCCTGTCGGTTCCTTGTCTAGAATTCACCGTGCTGTGTTTGTGTATCGCCCTGTCGTGTCGTGTTTTCCTCAGATGCTGCGTGGTGAGCAGGTGTCTGAGTCTGTTTGGTTCAAGTGCCTTCCCGAGGCAACCTGCTGTTCACCTGCTGTTCAAGATCGAGTCTCCAGTTTGTCCTCGTCATTTCGAGTGAAAGTTGTGTTTTTTGATTGTATTTACTTTACTGGATTAAAGACTCTGTTTTCGCCAAGTCGCTTTTGGGTCCTCTTTCACCTGCATGACAGAAGGAACCGACCAAGGAATGGACCCAGCGACTTCAGACGCTCGTTACACTGCCGTCGAGATCCAAGGAGCCATGCTCGGCAGACACGAGCAGGAATTGTCTGCTGCTCGCCATGCCGTGGAGAACCTGGCCGCTCAGGTTTCCGACCTCTCTGGACAGTTCCAGAGTCTTCGTCTCGTGCCACCTGTTACTTCCTGGCCTGCCGAGCCTCCAGAACCTAGGGTTAATAACCCACCTTGCTACTCCGGGCAGCCCACTGAGTGCCGCTCCTTTCTCACGCAGTGTGAGATTGTGTTCTCTCCAACCCAACACATACTCTCTAGAGAGAGCTCGGGTTGCTTACGTCATTTCACTCCTTACTGGCCGGGCTCGAGAATGGGGCACAGCTATCTGGGAGGCAAGGGCTGATTGCTCTAACAAGTACCAGAACTTTAAAGAGGAGATGATTCGGGTTTTTGACCGTTCAGTTTTTGGTAGGGAGGCTTCTAGGGCCCTGGCTTCCCTATGCCAAGGTGAACGGTCCATAACGGATTATTCTATTGAGTTTCGCACTCTTGCTGCCTCTAGTGAGTGGAACGAGCCGGCGCTGCTCGCTCGTTTTCTGGAGGGACTCACGCAGTGGTTAAGGATGAGATTCTCTCCCGGGAGGTTCCTTCAGATGTGGACTCTTTGATTGCTCTCGCCATCCGCATAGAACGACGGGTAGATCTTCGTCACCGGGCTCGTGGAAGAGAGCTCGCATCAACGGTGTTTCCCTGCTCCGCATCGCAACCATCTCCCTCCTCTGGCTCTGAGACTGAGCCCATGCAGCTGGGAGGGATTCGCATCTCGACTAAGGAGAGGGAACGGAGGATCACCAACCGCCTGTGCCTCTATTGCGGATTTGATGGACATTTTGTTAATTCATGTCCAGTAAGAGGCCAGAGCCCATCAGTAAGCGGAGGGCTACTGGTGAGCGCTACTACTCAGGTCTCTTCATCTAGATCTTGTACTACTATGTCGGTCCATCTACGCTGGACCGGTTCGGGTGCTACATGCAGTGCCTTGATTGACTCTGGGGCTGAGGGTTGTTTCATGGACGAAGCATGGGTTCGGAAACATAACATTCCTTTCAGACAGTTAGACAAGCCTACGCCCATGTTTGCCTTAGATGGTAGTCATCTTCCCAGTATCAGATTTGAGACACTACCTTTAACTCTCACAGTATCTGGTAACCACAGTGAGACTATTTCTTTTTTGATTTTTCGTTCAGCTTTCACACCTGTTGTTTTGGGTCATCCCTGGCTAGTATGTCATAATCCTTCTATTAATTGGTCTTGTAATTCTATCCTATCCTGGAACGTATCTTGTCATGTGAAGTGCTTAATGTCTGCCATCCCTCCCATTTCTTCTGTCCCCACTTCTCAGGAGGAACCTGGCGATTTGACAGGAGTGCCGGAGGAATATCATGATCTGCGCACGGTCTTCAGTCGGTCCCGAGCCAACTCCCTTCCTCCTCACCGGTCGTATGATTGTAGTATTGATCTCCTTCCGGGGACCACTCCTCCTCGGGGTAGACTATACTCTCTGTCGGCTCCCGAACGTAAGGCTCTCGAGGATTATTTATCTGTGTCTCTTGACGCCGGTACCATAGTGCCTTCTTCCTCTCCGGCCGGGGCGGGGTTCTTTTTTGTTAAGAAGAAGGACAGTACTCTGCGCCCCTGCGTGGATTATCGAGGGCTGAATGACATAACGGTTAAGAATCGTTATCCGCTTCCCCTTATGTCATCAGCCTTCTAGATTCTGCAGGGAGCCAGGTGCTTTACTAAGTTGGACCTTCGTAACGCTTACCATCTCGTGCGCATCAGAGAGGGGGGGACGAGTGGAAAACGGCGTTTAACACTCCGTTAGGGCATTTTGAGTACCGGGTTCTGCCGTTTGGTCTCGCCAATGCGCCAGCTGTTTTTCAGGCATTAGTTAATGATGTTCTGAGAGACATGCTGAACATCTTTGTTTTTGTCTATCTTGACGATATCCTGATTTTTTCACCGTCACTCGAGATTCATGTTCAGCACGTTCGACGTGTTCTACAGCGCCTTTTAGAGAATTGTCTCTACGTAAAGGCTGAGAAGTGCTCTTTTCATGTCTCCTCCGTTACTTTTCTCGGTTCCGTTATTTCCGCTGAAGGCATTCAGATGGATTCCGCTAAGGTCCAAGCTGTCAGTGATTGGCCCGTTCCAAGGTCACGTGTCGAGTTGCAGCGCTTTTAGGTTTTGCTAATTTCTATCGGCGTTTCATTCGTAATTTCGGTCAAGTTGCTGCCCTCTCACAGCTCTTACTTCTGTCAAGACGTGTTTTAAGTGGTCCGGTTCCGCCCAGGGAGCTTTTGATCTTCTAAAAGAACGTTTTACGTCCGCTCCTATCCTCGTTACTCCTGACGTCACTAGACAATTCATTGTCGAGGTTGACGCTTCAGAGGTAGGCGTGGGAGCCATTCTATCCCAGCGCTTCCAGTCTGACGATAAGGTTCATCCTTGCGCTTATTTTTCTCATCGCCTGTCGCCATCTGAGCGCAACTATGATGTGGGTAACCGTGAACTGCTCGCCATCCGCTAGCCCTAGGCGAATGGCGACAGTGGTTGGAGGGCGACCGTTCCTTTTGTCGTTTGGACAGACCATAAGAACCTTGAGTACATCCGTTCTGCCAAACGACTTAATGCCCGTCAAGCTCGTTGGGCGTTGTTTTTCGCTCGTTTCGAGTTTGTGATTTCTTACCGTCCGGGTAGCAAGAACACCAAGCCTGATGCCTTATCCCGTCTGTTTAGTTCTTCTGTGGCTTCTACTGATCCCGAGGGGATTCTTCCTTATGGGCGTGTTGTCGGGTTAACAGTCTGGGGAATTGAAAGACAGGTTAAGCAAGCACTCACGCACACTGCGTCGCGCGCGCTTGTCCTAGTAACCTCCTTTTCGTTTCCTGTTTCCACTCGTCTGGCTGTTCTTCAGTGGGCTCACTCTGCCAAGTTAGCTGGTCATCCCGGTGTTCGAGGCACTCTTGCGTCTATTCGCCAGCGCTTTTGGTGGCCGACTCAGGAGCGTGACACGCGCCGTTTCGTGGCTGCTTGTTCGGACTGCGCGCAGACTAAGTCGGGTAACTCTCCTCCTGCCGGTCGTCTCAGACCGCTCCCCATTCCTTCTCGACCATGGTCTCACATCGCCCTAGACTTCATTACCGGTCTGCCTTTGTCTGCGGGGAAGACTGTGATTCTTACGGTTGTCGATAGATTCTCTAAGGCGGCACATTTCATTCCCCTCGCTAAACTTCCTTCCGCTAAGGAGACGGCACAAATCATTATCGAGAATGTGTTCAGAATTCATGGCCTCCCGTTAGACGCCGTTTCAGACAGAGGCCCGCAATTCACGTCACAGTTTTGGAGGGAGTTCTGTCGTTTGATTGGTGCATCCGTCAGTCTCTCTTCCGGGTTTCATCCCCAGTCTAACGGTCAAGCAGAGAGGGCCAATCAGACGATTGGTCGCATACTACGCAGCCTTTCTTTCAGAAACCCTGCGTCTTGGGCAGAACAGCTCCCTGGGCAGAATACGCTCACATTCGCTTCCTTCGTCTGCTACCGGGTTATCTCCGTTTCAGAGTAGTCTGGGTTACCAGCCTCCTCTGTTCTCATCCCAGCTTGCCGAGTCCAGCGTTCCCTCCGCTCAAGCGTTTGTCCAACGTTGTGAGCGCACCTGGAGGAGGGTGAGGTCTGCACTTTGCCGTTACAGGGCACAGACTGTGAGAGCCGCCAATAAACGCAGGATTAAGAGTCCAAGGTATTGTTGCGGCCAGAGAGTGTGGCTTTCCACTCGCAACCTTCCTCTTACGACAGCTTCTCGTAAGTTGACTCCGCGGTTCATTGGTCCGTTCCGTGTCTCCCAGGTCGTCAATCCTGTCGCTGTGCGACTGCTTCTTCCGCGACATCTTCGTCGCGTCCATCCTGTCTTCCATGTCTCCTGTGTCAAGCCCTTTCTTCGCACCCCCGTTCGTCTTCCCTCCCCCTCCCGTCCTTGTCGAGAGCGCACCTATTTACAAGGTACATAAGATCATGGACATGCGTTCTCGGGGACGGGGTCACCAATACTTAGTGGATTGGGAGGGTTACGGTCCTGAGGAGAGGAGTTGGGTTCCGTCTCGGGACGTGCTGGACCGTTCACTCATTGATGATTTCCTCCGTTGCCGCCAGGATTCCTCCTCGAGTGCGCCAGGAGGCGCTCGGTGAGTGGGGGGTACTGTCATGTTTTGTCATTTATTATCATGTCTTGTCCCTGTGCTTCCCATTCTATTCGTTTCCCTCTGCTGGTCTTATTAGGTTCTTTCCCTCTTTCTATCCCTCTCTCTCCCCTCCCTCTCTCACTCTCTCGCTCTCTCTTCTCTCTATCGTTCCGTTCCTGCTCCCAGCTGTTCCTATTCCCCTAATCATCATTTAGTCTTCCCACACCTGTTCCCGATCCTTTTCCCTGATTAGAGTCCCTATTTCTCTCCTTGTTATTCGTTTCTGCCCTGTCGGTTCCTTGTCTAGAATTCACCGTGCTGTGTTTGTGTATCGCCCTGTCGTGTCGTGTTTTCCTCAGATGCTGCGTGGTGAGCAGGTGTCTGAGTCTGTTTGGTTCAAGTGCCTTCCCGAGGCAACCTGCTGTTCACCTGCTGTTCAAGATCGAGTCTCCAGTTTGTCCTCGTCATTTCGAGTGAAAGTTGTGTTTTTTTGATTGTATTTACTTTACTGGATTAAAGACTCTGTTTTCGCCAAGTCGCTTTTGGGTCCTCTTTCACCTGCATGACAGGGGTTCTGCCTCTGTGTGTTTTCTCTCAGAGTTATATAGTTTGCAGTAAAAATCATGAAAAGTTAAATTGATCTTTTTTTTCGGTCATATGTGTCCTCGTCCTCTGCTGTTCGGATAGCCATGATTGTACGCTCTGACTGCTCCTTTTTTAATTGGTAAGCAAGCAATCTACTGGGCCTATTGCTATACTCATGGTATTTCTGTTTAGTAAAGAAAACTTTTTTTTTTTATCTCCCGAGTGTAGTCCAAACTCAGTTTGGCTTTGGCTGCTTTAAGATGACTCCAGGAGGTGCTGTCTAGGGATTGTTTATGTATTTTTTCACAGCATTCCAGCTCCCTCTCAAGATCTAGCCTGTGTGCTTCCATTGCTTTTTTCTTAGAGGAAGCATATGCAATTAGATGACCTCTTAGTGTGGCTTTAGCAGCGTCCCACATTGTGGCCGGAGAAACAGGAGAATCTTTATTGTCTTGTGTGTAGTTGTCTATCCATGTAGTTACCAATGTATGGAACTCGTCATTTGATAACACGGAGGTGTTGAATTTCCAGCTCTTTGACCTCGGGATGTTTTTGCAGAGGTCAAAGCGGAGGTGGACAAAGGCGTGATCAGAAAGTGCTATGGGTCCGATTGTACAAGTGGCTGAATTTATGAAACTCTTTGGGATAAAAATGTAATCTATACGGGAGTAGGTGTTATGGACATTAGAGTAGTATGTATAGTCCATAGATGAGCTATTATTCTCTCTCCAGATATCTATCAGTCCCATTTCTTTAGTAAGAGAGTTCAACATCTTTGCAGATCTAGGATTTGTGGTGGGGACTTGAGATGATTTGTCTAGGGTTGGGTTAAGGGTACAATTAAAATCCCCGGCCACCACGCCAAAGGAGACACAATGCTCATTGAACAGGGTGATAATTTTTGACATGAAGGCAGGAGTATCTGTGTTAGGGGCGTATATGTTTAATATAGTAATTGATTGACCATATAGTGACCCAGTTATCAAAATAAATCTCCCCTCCGGATCAGATATGTTTTTGTCAATTTTGAATGGAACATTTTTATGGATAAGTATGGCTGTGCCTCTACTGTTTGATTTGAAAGATGAGAAATACACCTGTCCCACCCAAGCTCTGTGGAGTTTGGCATGTTCAGCATCACAGAGGTGTGTCTCTAGCGGATCAGTGGCATGTTTCCCTCTTCTTTTTTTCCCCAGATTGAATAGAACACAATTATTCCTTCGCCCCCTGTTTTCCAGGTCCTCTGTTTTCTCTTCCAGATGCTCAATTTTCTTTTTAGTATATGCTATTGTTTCCTTGGCATCTGTCAATAAGTTTTCCATCGATAGGATTCGCCCCTCTGCCTCGTCCAGGCGCCCCGCGTTTATGGTTATCTTGTTGTTGATGTCAGGCAAAGCGTTTTCCAGGATTGTCACCTTGCCCCCTATCGCACTGAGCTGAGAGTTAATGGCATCTAATTTGGTGTTTAGTTCTGTACGTTGGGATCTCAACTCAGAAAGGATGTCTTCAACAGAGTGCGAGGTTGGCATTCGTTGTGCCTCGTGGGGGAGCGGGTTCTCTTGCTCCTGGCTAATGGCGCTAGTTTTTTCTGAAGCTAGCTTCTTCTTGGAGGCTTTTTCCGTCGCTTTTTCTGGCGCCCCCGATATCAGTAATCCACTTGTTCAACATGCAGACAAAGGAGCCCAAAAAGCTACTGCTAAACTTTGTCCAAACATGTCAAACGATGTTTCTATTTAATCCTCAGGTACTCTAAAATGTAAATATACAATAATATTTCATACGGAAAGTAGTATGTTCAATTGGAAAGGAAAATTAGTTGTAACAGGTATCGTCGTCTGATGAGGAAGAATTGGACCAAAGTGCAGCATGGTAAGTGTTCATGACTTTTATTTAAACTGAACACTAGGACAAAATAACAAAGTGGAAACCGAAACAGTCCAGTCAGGTGCAGAAAACAACTACCCACAAAACATAGGTGGGAAAAAGCTACCTAAGTATGGTTCCCAATCAGAGACAGCGATAGTCAGCTGTCCCTGATTGAGAACCATACCCGGCCAAAACAAAGAAATACAAAACATAGAAAAAATAACATAGAATGCCCACCCCAAATCACACCCTGACCAAACCAAAATAGAGACATACAAAGCTCTCTAAGGTCAGGGCGTGACATTAGTAAGCCCTCTCCCTCGCGCGCTTAAAGACTATTCTTCCGGTGCTCTTCTCACGAAAATGCCAAATACTTGTTCGTTTTTCAAAAAACAAGCCTGCAACCTTGACTAAAGACCGATGACATCTAGTGGAAGCCATAGAAATTGCAACCTGGGAGACAGATTTACATAGAAACAATAGGTTCCCATAATAAGAGCCTGGGACCTTAAAAGAAATGTCTAGTTGGATTTTCATCTGATTTTTGCCTGCCATATCAATTCTGTTATAGTCTCAGACATTATTTTAACAGTTTTAGAAACATCAAAGTGTTTTCTATCCAATGCTACAAATTATATGCATAGGCTTGAGTAACAGGCAGTTTACTTTGGGCACGTCAGTCAGGGGAAAATACAGGAAACTAGACCTTATACCTATTTAATCTTAGGTCTCCTGAAATCTCTTTAGTTTGAGGCATGGTTCACATCAGACAATGCATCTTATGAATAGAAAACTCTCAAATGTTGTGAGTGTTTTTTACAGGGCAGGGCAGCTCTCCAACATCTCCAATCTCTTCTCATTGATTGGACTCCAGGTTTTTGGAGAAGTCATTAGCCTAGGGGTTCACATACTTTTTCCAACCCACACTGTGAATGTTTAAATTATGTATTCAATATAGACAAGAAAAATACAATAATTGTGCGTTGACGCCCACTATTTTTAAAAAAATTGTATGACCAATTTATGCAGAAATCCAGGTTATTCCAAATGGTTCACATACTTTTTCTTGCAACTGTATATAAAAAATATAAATGAGTTGGGCAGACCAGACACCAGAGGGTGGTGCGGTCTGCCCAACTCATTTATATTTTTTCCATACCAGGTGGTGATACAGCCCGACAGGATGCTCTCAATTGTGCATCTGTAAAAATGTGTGAGGGTCTTAGGGGCCAAGCCAAAGTCCTGTTGCGCTTTCTTCACCACACAGTCTGTGTGGGTGGACCATTTAAGATGGTCAATTATGTATACGCTGAGGAACTTTAAGTTTTTCAACTTCTCCACTGTGGTCCTGTGGATGGGGCATGCTCCCTCTGCTGTTTCCTGAAGTCCACAATCAGCTCCTTTGTTTTGTTGATGTTGAGGGAGAGGTTATTTTTCTGGCAGGCTGTCTTTGTTGGTAATGTGTCGTCTGCAAAGTTGATGATTGAGTTGGAGGCCTGTGTTACCCCGCAGTCATGGGTGAACAGGGAGTACAGGAGGGGGCTGATCACGCACCCTTGTGGGGCCCCTGGATCAGTGAAGTGGAGGTGTTGTTTCCTACCTTCACTTCCTGGGGGCAGCCCGTCAGGAAGTGCAGGACCCAGTTACACAGGGCGGGGTTCAGACCCAGGGCTGCGAGCTTAATGATGAGCATGGAGGGTACTTTATTTATTTACTATGGTGTTGAAGGCTGAGCTATTGTCAATGAACAGCATTCTTACATAGGTATACCTCTTCTCCAGATGGGATGTGGCAGTGTGCAGTGCGACGGCGATTGCATCGTCTGTGGATGTATTGGAGCGGTATGCAAATTGAAATGTGTATAGGGTACAGGTAGGGTAGAGGTGATATGAGCCTTAACTAGCCTCTCAAAGCACTTTATGATGACAGAAGTGGGTGCTACGGGGCGATAGTCATTTAGTTCAGTGACCTTCCTTTGGTACAGGAACAATGGTGGACATATTGAAGCAAGTGGGGACAGCATACTGGGATAGGGAGAGATTGAATATTTCCGTAAACACTCCATTCACCTGGTCTGTGCGTCTGGGCCGGGCAGCCTTGAGAGAACTAACATGCTTAAATGTCTTACTCATGTCGGCCACGGAGAATGAGAGCTCACAGTCCTTGGGAGCGGGCCGCGTCGGTGACACTGTGTTATCGTCAAAGCTGGTGAAGAAGGTGTTCAGCTTGTGCTTGTCCGGGTACAAGATGCCGGTGTCCGCGACGTGCCTGGTTGTCCCTTTGTAATCCATGATTGTCTGTAGACCCTGCCACATACATCTTGTGTCTGAGCCGTTGAATTGCGACTTTGTCTCTGTACTGACATTTTGCCTGTTGATTGATTTACGGAGAGAATAGCTACACTGTTTGTGTTCGACCATAATCCCAGTCACCTTGCCATGGTTAAATGCGATGGTTCCCACTTCAGTTTTGTGCGAATAATGCCATCTAGCCACAGTTTCTGGTTTGGGTAGGTTTTAATAGCCTCAGGGTGAACAACATCCTCTATACACTTCCTGATGAACTCAGTCACCATTTCCGTGGATACGTAAAGGTTTTTCTCAGAGGCTACCCGGAACATTTCCCCGTCCGCGTAATCAAAACAATCTTGAAGCATGGATTCTGATTGGTCAGACCAGAGTTGAATAGACCTTAGCATGGGTACTTCCTGTTTGAGTTTCTGCCTATAGAAAGGAATGAGCTAAATTGAGTTTTGATCTGATTTGCTGAAAGGAGGGCAGGGGAGGCCCTTGTAGGTTGAGGGTTTTAGCAGAGCGAGTTCTACAGTCAATGTGTTGAAAGAACTTCGGGAAGTGTTTTCCTCAAATTTGCTTTGTTAAAATAACCCGCTACAATAAATTCAGCCTCGGGATATGTGGTTTCCAGTTTACACAAAGTCCAGTGTAGTTCCTTTAGGGCCGTCATGGTATTGCCTTGAAGGAGAATATACACGGCTGTGACTATAACCGAAGATTATTCTCTTGGGAGGTAATATGGTTGGCATTTGATTGTGAGGTGTTCTAGGTCGGGTGAACAAAAGGACTTGAGTTTTCAAATTCACACCATGAGTGGTTAATCATGAAACATTACCGCCTTTCTTCTTCCCTGAGAGTTCTTTATTCCTGTCTGTGCGATGTACTGAGAACCCAGCCAGCTGGCTGTATGAACGAGGATGGTATTTCCAGAGAGAGACAGGATTCCGTGAAACAAAGTATGTTACAGTCCCTGATGTGTTTCTGGAAAGAGATCCTCGCCCTGAGCTTGTCTATTATATTGTCCAGAGACTGAACATTAGTGAGTAATACACTAGGACGCATCTGATGGTGCGCACGCCTCCTGAGTTGGACCACAAATCCACTCCGAATACCTCTTCTCCGAATACCTCTTGGGGCATCCTCTGAGACAAGTTCAATTGCCCTGGGGGTAGGAACAAATAATCCAATTCAGGAAAGTCCTATTCCTGGTTGTAATGTTGGTCAGTTACCACCACTGATATCCAAAAGTTAGTTCTGGCTGTATGTATTAACACTAATAATGTAAGAAATAACTCCCCAAAAAATACTGCAAAGTTGCTTAGGCGCTAGAAGCAGAGCTGCCATGTCTGTTGGCGCCATCTTTATACTATACTTCACAATAATTTTGTGGTTGAACTTATTTTCTTAAAGCCGCAATGCCCATCAAAATTAAGTTACACTTTCAAACTTGGTGAAATTGCATGGCAGGTGAGCCTTTTACATATAGAATGAAGTCTTTGTTAGACCCCCACGGGTGGCTGAATACATATTAATTGCTAGAAAATATGTAACTTTAACAAGAAACTCAATACAGAGAATTTGAAATCCTTTACATTTTAATTGCACTTGTATGTGCTACTCTATTGTTGCAAAACAAACATTGTTGCAAAGCAAACATAGCTACCCCTGCCACTGAAATAAAATAGTTAAAAACTAGTTTGAGGTGTCTCTTATTGAACTTTGCACTTTTGTTGAACCCAATGCTGCAATAATGTAGCTCTGTATAGTAGGCTATTTTACATCCTGTTATTTAAGCTACTAGAAAAAAATAGTAACACTACCACTACATCAGAGAGGGAAGGGCCAACAAAGATCCAGTCAATGGTTGGCTAGTCAATATGTCAATCCAACTCAACATGCAAGGTTTGTCCAATGACAAGTGTAAATCATTTGATTTACTGCCTGAAGCTTTACAAAGCCTAACTCATACCCCTGCTTAAACAATCATTCTTACCATCATAAAACAGTGAAAATACATAATTTTCAACTGTCAGAATATGAATATATATGTTAAACTTGGATTTTAAAAATGTAGTTATTAAATTCAATAGAAATTCACAATGTGATATTTCTGTTCAGTATTTCTTGTATCTTGTTTATGCATGTTATATCACCCTAAATGTGTAGCCTACATTCAACCATACAGTACTTTCTTCATGCATATTTATGTTAATGCATCCATGGAATGATGAATTTTCTTCCAAAGTGTTTGTGAATCTACATTTACTTTGAGATACACTGAGGAGGCCTGGTTATAAACACATAGACGTGTTATAAAAAAACGATACAAAAATGGGATTTGTGTAAACACAAGCATTATTGACATCATTCTTTTCAGAATTAAGAATAAAGCAACCAGTGGAAAAATATAGATTGAAAGAGTGGCTTTCCATATTGTTATTCTTCTTTAGAAATAAGTAGTCACAAATTTGTTCTATCAATTTCACCCTATAAACTTTATAGTGCACTACTTTGGCTCTGGTCATAAGTAGTGAACTATTGCAGACTTGTTTACGTGTTGCTGAGCTTTTTGTTGCCAACCTTACTTTGCTACATGACAACTTTACGGTTTTTACTTTTTAATTACCCTTTATATTTTTGGGTTTTCCCTCAACTTTTTTTTCCATTCAACCTTTTTATTCCGGACACTTTACTGGACATGGTTCGTCAGGACCTCCAACAGCCGAAGCTAAGTAGTTACATTAACATGATGCCTTCTGATTGCAGTCACTGTACTCATAATATACAGGAGAACTATCGCCTTACAGCGAGGATAGCTGTGCTACAAGCCCAGCTTCAGACGCAATCGTTAGGCAAGGGTAATTTCAGTGTAGGAAAGGATGAAACCGCGTCTGTTCTACCAGTAAGTATAGATAGTAACGTTATTACAAATCCCCTCGCACGGTCCCAGCAGCCGGACAACCTTCTCACGTTTTCTGAAGGGAAATGCTGTAGGAATGCTCAACCAGTGTGGCTCATTCAGCCGACAGAAACTTTCAACCGGTTTTCCCCATTAAGCAACGAGTCGAGAGTCGAGCCTTCTCTTGTCTCTACTCCTCCCGTTATGGGGTCTGAGACGCCGAAGCTTCCCACCATTAGCTCTGACAAATTGAAAACTCCAGTCATTGGCGACTCCATTACCCACAGTATTAGACTTAAATCGAATCATCCAGCGATCATACACTGTTTACCAGGGGGCAGGGCAACCGACGTTAAGGCTAATCTGAAGATGGTGCTGGCTAAAGCTAAAACTGGCGAGTGTAGAGAGTATAGAGATATTGTTATCCATGTCGGCACCAACGATGTTAGGATGAAACAGTCAGAGATCACCAAGCGCAACATAGCTTCAGCGTGTAAATCAGCAAGAAAGATGTGTCGGCATCGAGTAATTGTCTCTGGCCCCCTCCCAGTTAGGGGGAGTGATGAGCTCTACAGCAGTCTCACAACTCAATCGCTGGTTGAAAACTGTTTTCTGCCCCTCCCAAAATATATAATTTGTTGATAATTGGCCCTCTTTCTGGGACTCACCCACAAACAGGACCAAGCCTGACCTGCTGAGGAGTGATGGACTCCATCCTAGCTGGAGGGGTGCTCTCATCTTATCTACCAACATAGATAAGGCTCAAACTCCTCTAGCTCCACAATGAAATTGGGTGCAGGTCAGGCAGCAGGCTGTTAGCCAGCCTGCCAGCATAGTGGAGTCTGCCACTAGCACAGTCAGTGTAGTCAGCTCAGCTATCCCCATTGAGACCGTGTCTGTGCCTCGACCTAGGTTGGGCAAAACTAAACATTGCGGTGTTTGCCTTAGCAATCTCACTAGGATAAAGACCTCCTCCATTCCTGTCATTATTGAAAGAGATCATGATACCTCACATCTCAAAATAGGGCTACTTAATGTTAGATCCATTACTTCAAAGGCAATTATAGTCAATAAACTAATCACTGATCATAGTCTTAATTTGATTGGCCTGACTGAAACATGGCTTAAGCCTGATGAATTTACTGTGTTAAATGAGGCCTCACCTCATGGCTACACACAAAGATTCCTTGATGTCCTTCCAGACTCCCTCTGTCTACCTAAGGATGCCAGAGGACAAAAATCAGTTAACCACCTAACTGAGGAACTTAATTTAACCTTGCGCAATACCCTAGATGCAGTTGCACCCCTAAAAACTAAAAACATTTCTCATAAGAAACTAGATCCCTGGTATATAGAAAATACCCGAGCTCTGAAGCAAGCTTCCAGAAAATAGGAACGGAAATGGCGCCACACCAAACTGGAAATCTTCCGACTAGCTTGGAAAGACAGTACCGTGCAGTATCGAAGAGCCCTTACTGTTGCTCGATCATCCTATTTTTCCATCTTAATTGAGGAAAATAAGAACAATCCGAAATTCCTTTTTGATACTGAAACTGATACTACAAAGCTAATGAACTAAAAAGCATCATTCCCCAAGAGAGGGTGGCTTTCACTTCAGCAGTAATGAATTCATGAACTTCTTTGAGGAAAAGATCATGATTATTAGAAAGCAAATTACGGACTCCTCTTTAAATCTGCATATTCCTTCAAAGCTCAGTTGTCCTGAGTCTGCACAACTTTGCCAGGACCTAGGATCAAGACAGACACTCAAGTGTTTTAGTACTATATCTCTTGACACAATGATAAAAATAATCATGGCCTCTAAACCTTCAAGCTGCATACTGGACCCTATTCCAACTAAACTACTGAAAGAGCTGCTTCCTGTGCTTGGCCCTCCTATGTTGAACATAATAAACGGCTCTCTATCCACCGTATGTGCACCAAACTCACTAAATGTGGCAGTAATGGTATAAAAGAACTATCGGCCTAAATCGAATCTTCCATTCCTCTCAACATTTTTAGAAAAGGCTGTTGCGCAGCAACTCACTGCCTTCCTGAAGACAAACAATGTATACGGAATGTTTTTAGACCCCATCATAGCACTGAGACTGCACTGGTGAAGGTGGTAAATGACCTTTTAATGGCATCAGACTGAGGCTCTGCATCTGTCCTCATGCTCCTAGATCTTAGTGCTGCTTTTGATACCATCGATCACCACATTCTTTTGGAGAGATTGGAAACCCAAATTGGTCTCCACGGACAAGTTCTGGCCTGGTTTAGATCTTATCTGTCGGAAAGATATCAGTTTGTCTCTGAATGGTTTGTCCTCTGATAAATCAACTGTAAATTTCGGTGTTCCTCAAGGTTCCATTTTAGGACCACTATTGTTTTCACTATATATTTTACCTCTTGGGGATGTCATTCGAAAACATAATGTTAACTTTCACTGCTATGCAGATGACACACAGCTGTACATTTCAATGAAACATGGTGAAGCCCCAAAATTGCCCTCGCTAGAAGCATGTGTTTCAGACAGAAGGGAGTGGATGGCTGCAAACTTTCTACTTTTAAACTCGGACAAAACAGAGATGCTTGTTCTAGGTCCCGAGAAACAAAGAGATATTCTGTTGAATCTGACAATTAATCTTAATGGTTGTACAGTTGTCTCAAATAAAACTGTGAAGGACCTCGGCGTTACTCTGGACCTCTCTTTTGAAGAACATATCAAGACTGTTTCAAGGACAACTTTTTTTCCAGCTACGTATCATTGTAAAAATCAGAAACTTTCTGTCCAAATATTATGCAGAAAAATTAATCCATGCTTTTGTCACTTCTAGGTTAGACTACTGCAATGCTCTACTTTCTGGCTACCCGGATAAAGCACTAAATAAACTTCAGTTCGTGCTAAATACGGCTGCTGGAATCCTGACTAGAACCAAAAAAATTCACCATATTACTCCAGTGCTAGCCTCCCTACACTGGCTTCCTGTCAAGGCAAGGGCTGATTTCAAGGTTTTACTGCTAACCTACAAAGCATTACATGGGCTTGCTCCTACCTATCTCTCTGATTTGGTCCTGCCGTACATACCTACACGTACGTTACGGTCACAAGACGCAGGCCTCCTAATTGTCCCTAGAATTTCTAAGCAAACAGCTGGAGGCAGGGCTTTCTCCTATAGAGCTCAATTTTTATGGAATGGTCTGCCTACCCATGTGAGAGACGCAAACTCGGTCTCAACCTTTAAGTCTTTACTGAAGACTCATCTCTTCAGTGGGTCATATGATTGAGTGTAGTCTGGCCCAGGAGTGTGAAGGTGAACGGAAAGGCTCTGGAGCAACGAACCGCCCTTGCTGTCTCTGCCTGGCCAGTTCCCCTCTTTCCACTGGGATTCTCTGCCTCTAACCCTATTACAGGGGCTGAGTCACTGGCTTACTAGTGCTCTTCCATCCCGTCCCTAGGAGGGGTGCGTCACTTGAGTGGGTTGAGTCACTGAGGTGATCTTCCTATCTGGGTTGGCGCCCTCCCCCCTGGGTTGTGCCGTGGCGGAGATCTTTGTGGGCTATACTCGGCCTTGTCTCAGGATGGTAAGTTGGTGGTTGAAGATATCCCTCTTGTGGTGTGGGGGCTGTTCTTTGGCAAAGGGGGTGGGGTTATATCCTTCCTGTTTGGCCCTGTCTGGGGGTTTCATCGGATGGGGCTACAGTGCCTCCTGACCCCTCCTGTCTCAGCCTCCAGTATTTATGCTGCAGTAGTTTGTGTCGGGGGGCTAGGGTCAGTTTGTTATATCTGGAGTACTTCTCCTGTCCTATCCGGTGTCCTGTGTCAACTTAAGTATGCTCTCTCTAATTCTCTCTCTCTCTTTCTTTCTCTCTCTCGGAGGACCTGAGCCCTAGGACCATGCCTCAGGACTACCTGACATGACTCCTTGCTGTCCCCAGTCCACCTGGCCGTGCTGCTTATCCAGTTTCAACTGTTCTGCCTGTGATTATTATTATTTGACCATGCTGGTCATTTATGAACATTTGAACATCTTGGCCATGTTCTGTTATAATCTCCACCCGGCACAGCCAGAAGAGGACTGGCCACCCCTCATAGCCTGGTTCCTCTCTAGGTTTCTTCCTAGGTTTTGGCCTTTCTATGGAGTTATTCCTAGCCACCGTGCTTCTACACCTGCATTGCTTGCTGTTTGGGGTTTTAGGCTGGGTTTCTGTACAGCACTTTGAGATATCAGCTGATGTACGAAGGGCTATATAAATAAATTTGATTTGATTTGTGGTGGTTAATTTCTTTACTATCAAATAAGGAGAGACAAACTTATCACACAAGTCAGAGTTATACTTAAACTAAATCTTTAATAAGAGCTTTGCAATAGCAATGACTTTCAACTATTCACCATTTCTAATGATCCATTGAGAGTGATAAAACAAAAGTACCCAAGATACAAGATACACCCCTTTCAACCTACATGATGAGCAACAGATACATAGAATGGTCACACGGTTAAGATTTGTATGAAATATATCTATAATACATAGCAGACACTTACTGCTGTGTCAACAGTTTTCATTGTATAGACCAGTGTCTGGCCCTCCAACTCCAAACTGGAACCGTCTCACCCTGGTACGGTATAGAACAGAAACATTGACTCATGTTCTCTGGAATGCTCTTTAGGTTTTATCACCCAAAGACATCGTAAATCTTCTCTGTCAGTGTTATCTCATAGAGGCCCATCCTCAGTAGAACACACAGAATACTCTATTCTGTTGGGGAAAAAACATCAATTATAATGCAATACAAGCATTATAACATATCCTTGACAATATGCTGGGAATAGGGTGCCATTTGGTATGCCTTCAAGTGTTTCCTGCTCTGGAAGTCTGCTACAATTACTCTATTCTTATAATATTTGTATATCACAGAAGATGGCGAAAGGCAGGGGCGCAACTTTCACTGGGAATGGGGGGGACGTGACCCCCCACATTCTGGGTGCCTTATGGAATATTACATGACAAAAGGGGTCTGTATTGAAAACATTAAATACATTTTTGTCAAATAGTCACAAATATATATATATTTTTCATGGTACATGTGTCACGTTCGTCATAACGAGGAGACCAATTGCGATTGGAATTACATTCTTCTTTTATTTAACAAAGAACACTTAAACAAACTAACAAGACAACAAAATGAACGTGAAGCTATAAACAACTAGTGCTGACATGCAACTACACATAGATAATAACCCACAAAACCAAAATGGAAAATGGCAACCTAAACCAACGATAAACAGCTGTCTCTGATTGGGAACCAATTCAGGCCACCATAGACCTACAAATTACCTAGACTAACAAACACCCATAGACATACAAAAACCCTAGACATGACGAAAACACATATATCCACCCTCGTCACACCCTGATCTGACCAGAATAATACAGAAAACATAGATAACTAAGGTCAGGAATGACAATATCCCCCCCAAAGGTGTGGACTCCCGGCCGCAAACCTAAACCTATATGGGAGGCTCTCGGTGGGCATCTAACCTCGGTGGCAACTCTGGTTCTGGATGCCGCCCCCCTTCTTTACCCTAATTCCTCTCTTGTAGCACTGACCCATGGATCATCGTCGGAGTCTCTGAACTGCGGATCCTCGCTGTAGGCCCCGGGCTGGGGACCCTCGCTGCGTGGATCATAGCCAGATGTTCTGGACTGGGGACTGTCGCTGGAGACCCCGGACTGAGGATCGTCGCTGGAGACCCCGGGCTGGGGACTGTCGCTGGAGACCCCGGACGCTCTGGACTGGGTTCTGTCGCCGGACGCTCTGGACTGCCGAGGCGCACTGTAGGCCTGGTGCATGGTGCCAGCACTGGTGGTCCCGGGCTGGTGACACGCACCTCAGGGCGAGTGCGAGGAGCAGGAACAGGGCGTACTGGACTGCCGATGCGCACTGTAGGCCTGGTGCATGGTGCCGACACTGGTGATACCGGGCTGGTGACACGCACCTCATGGCGAGTGCGAGGAGGAGGAACAGGACGTACTGGACTGCGGAGGTGCACTGGAGGTCTGGAGTGTAGAGCTGACACAACCTAACACAACCTTTTCGCCTTGCAAATGCAGGGCACTGGCACAGGACGCACTGGGCTGTGCAGACTCACCCTGAGACACGCAGAGCCAGCGCAGGATATCCTGGTCCAATATACTGGAGACCAGGAGCGCTGAGCCGGCACCCTCCTTCCTGGCTGGAAGCTCTATTCCAGTGCGCTCTATTCCAGCTCCTTGCATTGGCCGGGCTAGACTGGGCATCCAGCCAGGAAGGAGGGTGCCGGCTCAGCGCTCCTGGAGACACCGTGCGCATCTCTGCATAACACGGTGCCTGACCAGTAACACGCTCCCCACAGTAAGCACGAGGAGTATGCTCAGGTCTCTGACCTGACTCATGCAATCTCCTCGTGGGCCTCCCCCCAACAAATTATTGTGGCTGCCTCTCGGGCTTCCGTGCTAGCCGTGCACCTTCATATGTTCACTGTTCCTCTATTCTCCAGTGTTTCTCCTCGTAGTATCGCCGTTCAGCTTTCGCTGCCTCTAACTCCTCCTTCGGACTGCGATACTCCCCCGGCTGTGTCCAGGGTCCTGCTCCATCTAATATCGCCTCCCAGGTCCATTTCCCCATTAAGCGCTGTTGCTCCTTTTCACGCTGCTTGGTCCTTGTTTGGTGGGTTATTCTGTCACGTTCGTCATAACGAGGAGACCAAGGCGCTGCATGATTGGAATACATTCTTCTTTTATTTAACGAAGAACACTGAAACAAACTAACAACCAATTCAGGCCACCGTAGAGCTACAAATGATCTAGACTAACAAACACCCCTAGACATACAAAAACCCTAGACAGGACAAAAACACATATACCCATCCTCGTCACACCCTGACCTGAAAAAATAGATAACTAAGGTCAGGGCGTGACAACATGAGACACAGATTCGCACCTGTCTCAATGAGGAGGCCACAGGGATGCCACGGTCCAAGAATATGGGGATTATGGCTCAGACACACAGGGCTTGTCTCTCTACAGAATACGCTCTCTCCCGCCATTTTGTGGGTATTCACTGTTTCATAACTTCATTGTGTGCATTTTTTGCTATGTCTATCAATTCCCCATTACAGATTTCACTAGTAGTAGCCTGCATTTACTGTCAATTCACATAATTACTAATCTGCAATGTTTATTTGGTTACGGTACGTTCTGTTAATGGATTGAATATACTATTATTACAGTTATCTACTATTCTCAATGTCAGAGTGGACATGTGTTTTGCAGAACTCACGACCTATGATCCACATGTGAGAAACAAGTTTTGGTTTATTCCATTCGATTTACGAGTTTTGTCAATTTATTCATAGTTTTGTGTTTGAATCTCTCCTGTCAATGTTTAGTAAGGACGTGTCATGCAGGTGAAAGAGGACCCAAAAGCGACTTAACAGAAACAGAGTTTATTTAAATCCAAACAGGGAATAACAAAAATCCTCTAGTCTGTAGAGGGGAATAACTAGAGAAGCGGCCACAGACTGCAGGTCGCCGGGTAGGCGCAGGCCGTAGTTGATAGAGCCACCTGCTCACACGCAGCATCTGATGAAGGCAAAAAACACGACAGGACAGGGGCGAAACACAATCACAGCATGGTGAATACAAAACAAGGAACCGACGGGACAGGAACGGATCACAAAGGAATAAATAGGGACTCTAATCAGGGGAAAGGATCGGGAACAGGTGTGGGAAGACTAAATGATGATTAGGGGGAATAGGAACAGCTGGGAGCAGGAACGGAACGATAGAGAGAAGAGAGAGCGAGAGAGTGAGAGAGGGAGGGGGGAGAGAGAGGGATAGAAGGAGGAAAGAACCAAATAAGACCAGCAGAGGGAAACGAATAGCATGGGGAGCACAGGGACAAGACATGATAATAAATGACAAACATGACAGTACCCCCCCCACTCACCGAGCGCCTCCTGGCGCACTCGAGGAGGAATCCTGGCGGCAACGGAGGAAATCATCGATGAGTGAACGGTCCAGCACGTCCCGAGACGGAACCCAACTCCTCTCCTCAGGACCGTAACCCTCCCAATCCACTAGGTATTGGTGACCCCGTCCCCGAGAACGCATGTCCATGATCTTATGTACCTTGTAAATAGGTGCGCTCTCGACAAGGACGGGAGGGGGAGGGAAGACGAACGGGGGTGCGAAAGAAGGGCTTAACACAGGAGACATGGAAGACAGGATGGACGCGACGAAGATGTCGCGAAGAAGCAGTCGCACAGCGATGGGATTGACGACCTGGGAGACACGGAACGGACCAATGAACCGCGGAGTCAACTTACGAGAAGCTGTCGTAAGAGGAAGGTTGCGAGTGGAAAGCCACACTCTCTGGCCGCAACAATACCTTGGACTCTTAATCCTGCGTTTATTGGCGGCTCTCACCGTCTGTGCCCTGTAACGGCAAAGTGCAGACCTCACCCTCCTCCAGGTGCGCTCACAACGTTGGACAAACGCTTGAGCGGAGGGAACGCTGGACTCGGCAAGCTGGGATGAGAACAGAGGAGGCTGGTAACCCAGACTACTCTGAAACGGAGATAACCCGGTAGCAGACGAAGGAAGCGAATCAGAGCGTATTCTGCCCAGGGGAGCTGTTCTGCCCAAGACGCAGGGTTTCTGAAAGAAAGGCTGCGTAGTATACGACCAATCGTCTGATTGGCCCTCTCTCTGACCGTTAGACTGGGGATGAAACCCGGAAGAGAGACTGACGGACGCACCAATCCAAACGACAGAACTCCCTCCAAAACTGTGACGTGAATTGCGGGCCTCTGTCAAACGGCGTCCTAACGGGAGGCCATGAATTCTGAATACATTCTCAATAATGATTTGTGCCGTCTCCTTAGCGGAAGGAAGTTTAGCGAGGGGAATGAAATGTGCCGCCTTAGAGAACCTATCGACAACCGTCAGAATCACAGTCTTCCCCGCAGACAAAGGCAGACCGGTAATGAAGTCTAAGGCAATGTGAGACCATGGTCGAGAAGGAATGGGAGCGGTCTGAGACGACCGGCAGGAGGATTACCCGACTTAGTCTGCGCGCAGTCCGAACAAGCAGCCACGAAGCGGCGCGTGTCACGCTCCTGAGTCGGCCACCAAAGCGCTGGCGAATAGACGCAGAGTGCCTCGAACACCGGGATGACCAGCTAACTTGGCAGAGTGAGCCCACTGAAGAACAGCCAGACAAGTGGAAACAGGAACGAAAAGGAGGTTACTAGGACAAGCGCGGACGCAGTGTGCGTGAGTGCTTGCTTAACCTGTCTTTCAATTCCCCAGACTGTTAACCCGACAACACGCCCATAAGGAAGAATCCCCTCCGGGATCAGTAGAAGCCACAGAAGAACTAAACAGACGGGATAAGGCATCAGGCTTGGTGTTCTTGCTACCCGGACGGTAAGAAATCACAAACTCGAAACGAGCGAAAAACAACGCCCAAACGAGCTGGCCCGGGCATTAAGTCGTTTGGCAGAACGGATGTACTCAAGGTTCTTATGGTCTGTCCAAACGACAAAAGGTGATCGCCCCCTCAACCACTGTCGCCATTCGCCTAGGGCTAGCGGATGGCGAGCAGTTCACGGTTACCCACATCATAGTTGCGCTCAGATGGCGACAGGCGATGAGAAAAATAAGCGCAAGGATGAACCTTATCGTCAGACTGGAAGCGCTGGGATAGAATGGCTCCCACGCCTACCTCTGAAGCGTCAACCTCGACAATGAATTGTCTAGTGACGTCAGGAGTGCGAGGATAGGAGCGGACGTAAAACGTTCTTTTAGAAGATCAAAAGCTCCCTGGAACCGGACCACTTAAAACACGTCTTGACAGAAGTAAGAGCTGTGAGAGGGGCAGCAACTTGACCGAAATTACTAATGAAACGCCGATAGAAATTAGCGAAACCTAAAAGCGCTGCAACTCGACACGTGACCTTGAACGGGCCAATCACTGACAGCTTGGACCTTAGCGGAATCCATCTGAATGCCTTCAGCGGAAATAACGGAACCGAGAAAAGTAACGGAGGAGACATGAAAAAGAGCACTTCTCAGCCTTTACGTAGAGACAATTCTCTAAAAGGCGCTGTAGAACACGTCGAACGTGCTGAACATGAATCTCGAGTGACGGAGAAAAAATCAGGATATCGTCAAGATAGACAAAAACAAAAATGTTCAGCATGTCTCTCAGAACATCATTAACTAATGCCTGAAAAACAGCTGGCGCATTGGCGAGACCGAACGGCAGAACCCGGTACTCAAAATGCCCTAACGGAGTGTTAACGCCGTTTTCCACTCGTCCCCCTCTCTGATGCGCACGAGATGGTAAGCGTTACGAAGGTCCAACTTAGTAAAGCACCTGGCTCCCTGCAGAATCTCGAAGGCTGATGACATAAGGGAAGCGGATAACGATTCTTAACCGTTATGTCATTCAGCCCTCGATAATCCACGCAGGGGCGCAGAGTACCGTCCTTCTTCTTAACAAAGAACCCCGCCCCGGCCGGAGAAGAAGAAGGCACTATGGTACCGAGCGTCAAGAGACACAGACAAATAATCCTCGAGAGCCTTACGTTCGGGAGCCGACAGAGAGTATAGTCTACCTCGAGGAGTGAGTGGTCCCCCCGGAAGGAGATCAATACTACAATCATCGACCGGTGAGGAGGAAGGGAGTTGGCTCGGGACCGACTGAAGACCGTGCGCAGATCATGATATTCCTCCGGCACTCCTGTCAAATCGCCAGGTTCCTCCTGAGAAGTAGGGACAGAAGAAACGGGAGGGATGGCAGACATTAAACACTTCACATGACAAGAAACGTTCCAGGATAGGATAAATTACTAGACCAATTAATAGAAGGATTATGACATACTAGCCAGGGATGACCCAAAACAACAGGTGTAAACGGTGAACGGAAAATCAAAAGAAATAGTCTCACTGTGGTTACCAGATACTGTGAGGTTAAAGGTAGTGTCTCAAATCTGATACTGGGAAGATGACTACCATCTAAGGCGAACATGGGCGTAGGCTTATCTAACTCTCTGAAAGGAATGTCATGTTTCCGAACCCATGCTTCGTCCATGAAACAACCCTCAGCCCCAGAGTCTATCAAGGCACTACATGTAGCACCCGAACCGGTCCAGCGTAGGTGGACCGACAAAGCGTACAGGACCTTGATGGAGAGACTTGAGTAGTTGCGCTCACCTGTAGCCCTCCGCTTACAGATGAGCTCTGGCTTTTACTGGACATGAATTAACAAAATGTCCAGCAACTCCGCAATAGAGGC